>NC_039363.1:3101546-3305609 GCF_003573695.1 Papaver somniferum
GACACAAACACACGGTAGTTTACTACCTCCATACGCTTTATTATTTGGACGAAATTTAGGTATTTCTTTGCTATATGAATACGTATATTTATACTTGTGAAAATATGTCCAAAAAGAACAAAAACTTTTCCTATAAAATCAGAATTTTTCTTAATATAAACCAAGGTAGTTGATATTCGTCAAATAAAATAAGTTGTTGTGAAATAATTTTCAAAGTTCATTAACACGTCAATTGTTTCTAGGTTATTTGGAAAAGGCAGAAGAAAAGACCTAACCCCCTCAATATAACCTAACTTAAAATTCAAAAACTTTTCCATAAAAACTTGAAAAGTATTTTGGGTAAAGTGCAAAGGAAATTACTGATAAGTTCCATTTTTTGTTTAAGTGAAAGAAATGAATGAAAAGGAAAACCATTTTCCCACTGAAAATGACTAAGGAACCAAACCAGCTCTAAAAGTCAATAAAACAACAAATTAAGATTATCATTAACGTTCTCTATTAATGCAATCCAGCTACAATGTTGCTCAATTATAGAAGCTTGGTTTCATAATTTTATTAATTAAAACTTCTTTTTGAGGAAATTAGTAATTTAATAACACTGATGGCAAAATGACAGAAAAGGCATAGGCCTACAAAAGAACCCCCAACAAGAAAAAAAAGCAACGGTCACATGGAGACATGGATATGATGGAATATTAAACCCAAATTCTGCTGGCGAACTCTTGTGCCCATGTTACTTTGTTCCCTAAATTAGCAAGTTTTATATCATCAATCATAAACAAACACTATTTCAAAATTGCAATGTACAATTTTTTTTTATTTTTTTTTTTGCGATGTACAAAAAACTATGGATCTTAAACGGGTTTAAGAGCAAATGTACTTGCCAGAATGTTTTTCATTTAACGGAATTTGATGCTAACTAGTTTCAGACTCTGGTCATTAGTACGATCCATCCAGTAACTTTGCAACTGTATTCCAGTGATATCAGCTTCAAACGGTGAACCAACACGCGAGAAGTGTTGCTAATTCTAGGTAGTTACACACATGAGTTGATAATTGCACCAAACAGTGTGGTATAAAAGTATGAATATAATAAGGCTGAAAAGAAAAGCAACACTGTTTTTACACCTCAACGACTACTACTTCACAATCACATACAGCTAGTTTAACCAAATTTTCTTCTCTTCAATTCTTCGCTGTATATTCCAAAAAGAAAGAAACAAAGAAGCTTTACTCTCACTCTCCTCTGCAAAAGCCAAGTTTTTATATATAAATATCATCATCACTTCTCTTTACTTAAACTCATCACTCCCAATTTCTTCAAAGCACATCAAACAACAAAAAAACTCTCATCTTCTATCTCTCAAAAAAATCTTCTCTGCATTTCTCTAATCCTCCCTTAAGAAAAATGAAGATGTCTGCAGTATTCGCTATCTTTATGATCATGGGTTTATTATCAACCTCATCAAGAGCTCAAGCTCCAGCAGCAACACCAACAGTTGCACCAGTTCCTGTTGCCTCACCACCAATTGCAGCACTAGTTCCAGCAGTTTCAGCTGTTGCACCAACCGTAGCCCCAACAGTTGCCCCAACCGTAGCACCAGTAGTAGCTCCATCAGTTGCACCAGTTGTAGCACCAGTTACATCACCAACTCCATCACCTGACACTACTACTCCTACTCCATCAGCAGAAGCTCCAACACCTGACACTACTACTCCTACTAGTGCCCCTGGTACCGCCCCTGCTTCAGGTCCAAGTGCTGATGGTCCAGCTGCTGATACACCATCAAGTGCTTACCGATTTGCTGCTGTTGGATCTGCTTTCGTTGGTACCTTTGTTGCTTCCGTTTTCTTATTCTAAACTCATTCTTTATGAATTAGACTACTTAACCATTGGATCTTAATTTATTTATCTTCTATGGATCGGTTAAACGGCGCCATTTGGTCTCATCATTGTTCTTGTTACAATTCTCGTGTATGTCCATTTTATTTTGTTCTTTCTTATTGATATTTGTTGGGGATTATCATCATGGTGGGATAATGAGTAGTAGTGAGATAGATCTGTGTAATTGGGATGGTATTGGAGGTTGTTGATGTATCTGTGTACATTGAAAATTATTAAATAAACATTTTTTTCTTATTCATTTGTTAAAAATTTGCTCATAATTTTTATTTTAGATTCCAATTTCATTTCAGTTCTAGCCACGTTTTCTGTTAATCTGGCTCTAATGAAGCCTCTAATTAAAGTTCTTAAATGACCATTGATTTTAAACATCATCTTATCTGGCCCAAACAGAGAAACTTGAGTCACGGACATGTCAGTGGCAAAACAAACAGTCAAAAACACCTGTACTTCCTTTAATCATTGTGGGTTTTCACCTTTTCTTTTCGGTGCGGCCATTTTCAGCCAATTTGCACTGTCCCCAAGCATTTACTGGTTCTTTAAGTTTATTTTACTTGATTGCTAATTTGTAATTTGATGAAAATATGCTGTTAAGAATTTGACATCTCTTATTAACTTGTTATTTCTTTTACAATACGTTGATACATATATATATGATTCATACTTGGGAAAGAAATAACTTCCTAACACGACTCTAACTCTTGACTAATATAAAGAGTCCTAATCAAAGTACATTCCATATCAGTCTCGGATTCTCGGATTTGTTACCGAACTTAGAAGTCTTATTATATAAGACTTTCCTAAACAATCTCTAAGAGACGTACATAACTGAGACTTTCCTAAACAGTCTCAGTCACGTGTCTCAATACCCCCCTAAAGACGGAGCATGCAGGTCACAAATGCCCATCTTGGATAAAATAGCATGGAACTGAGCTTTTCCCAACGACTTTGTGAATATATCCGCCAACTGCATTGTGGTAGGAGTATAAGAAGGTAGAATAATCTTTTGTATTACCGCATCCCTTACTAGATGACAGTCCACTTCAATATGTTTTGTTCTTTCATGAAAAACAGGGTTCTTCGCAATATATAAAGCTGATTGACTATCGCAAAGAAGACTCATCGCTTGTGTATGATAAACCCTCAAATCACTGAGTAATTGTTTCAACCATTTCAATTCACATGTATCTGCCGCCATGGAACGATATTCTGCTTCAACCGAGCTACGAGACACAGTTGGTTGCTTCTTAGTCTTCCAAGACACTGGCGAATCTCCAAAACAAATAAACCATCCCGTCAGTGAACGCCTAGTTAAAGGACAACTTTCCCAATCTGAATCACACCAACCTCTCAAGGTTAAACTACTATCAGAGCGCAACAGAATTCCTTGTCCAGGATTCTTTTTCCAATATCTAACCACACGAAGTGCTGCTTCCCAATGCTCCATTCTTGGTCGTTGCATAAAATGAGATAAGATATGCACTGAGTAAGCAAGATCTGGTCTGGTGACATATAAATATATCAAACGTCCAACCAATCTTCTATACTTTTCTACATCATAAAGCAAATCTCCTGTTGCTAAAGCAAGACGATGATTGGTTTCAATAGGAAATTCTACAGGTTTCGCACCCAATAAACCTGCCTCCATTATAATATCCAACGCATATTTCCTCTGGCATATGTAGAAACCTCGTTTACTACGAGCCACTTCCAAACCTAGGAAGTATTTTAATTTTCCTAAATATTTCATCTTAAAACATTGACCCAAGTACGCTTTAAATTGTGTAAGCGCAACTAGATCATTCCCTGCAATAATTAAATCATCAACATACACCAGCACATTAAGTTGCATCTTTCCCTTCATCATAGTAAAAAGAGAATAATCTGAGTATGATTGCCGAAACCCATAATTCTTCAATGCAGTTGATAGCTTCGCAAACCAACACCGCGGTGCTTGTTTTAGGCCATACAACGATTTCTTCATCTTACACACCATATTCGGATTACCCTTAGCAAATCCTGGTGGTATTTTCATATATACTTCCTCTTCCAAATCTCCATGTAGGAACGCATTACGCACATTCATCTGATGCACATACCACTGTTTAGCTGCAGCTACAGCCAAGAACATACGAACCGTTGTCATCTTTGCCACTGGTGCAAATGTCTCATTGTAATCTAATCCTTCAACTTGATGATTTCCAAAAACCACAAGTCTCGCCTTTAAACGTACCAAATTCCCGTTTTCATCATATTTTTCCGTATATATCCACTTACTTCCTAAAGCTTTCTTACCAGGTGGCAGTTCTGTTAGATCCCATGTGCCTTGTTCTTCTAAGGCCCGTATTTCTTCCGCCATTGCTTTCCTCCAGCCTGGATGTTTCATTGCCTCTCTGAAATTCCTCGGCTCAGACTTTGCAGATATTGTAGCAATATAATTTTTATGCATGTCCGAAAACCTGTCACAACTAACATAATATGTCAAAGGATAAGGTGTACCTTAGGATGATGACTGTGATGATTGAGAGTGAGATGGACTATTTTCTCTAATGGTGCATGTCACAAAACCTTTAAGCCTACTCGAGGGAATCTTCTGACGCTTCCCCTTTCCTAAATCTTCATTCACAACAACAGCATCCGTGGCTTGTTCATCATTGTTCACAACAACAGAATTTTCTGACGCTGTAGTCTGACGCTGAACAGCGACATCTTCAGCAGGTGCCGCAGTTTGTACTGCGATATCTCTATCTATCTGTCGCTGTTTTCCTGCAGTTTCTTCACCGCCAGCGGATAAGCACTCTTCATCATCACTCCACTCTTCACCATTACGATCAGTCTCAGCTGTAGTCCCAGCAACATCAGTCGCTATATGACTTCTAGAGCTCCCCATAATGTCCGTCTCAACTGTTTTACCATTCAACTCAGTCTTAAACGGAAATTGTGTCTCACAGAATTTCACATCTCGAGACACCATAAATTTTCTTGTGTCTAGATCATAAACTTTCCATGCCTTCTTACCATATGGGTAGCCAAGAAACACACACCTCCGTCCCCGACTAGCAAACTTATCTCCTTTACTATTTTGATCATGTACATAGCACAAGCACCCAAACACCTTCAACTATTTATATATAGGTGGTTTTCCAAACAATACTTCATATGGTGTTTTATTATTTAGGATAGGTGTAGGCGTACGATTTATCAAGTACGCTGCTGTCAATGCACACTCTCCCCACAACCATTTCGGCAAGCTTGCTTGAATCTTAAAGCCCTTGCTACATTCATTATATGTTGATGTTTTCTCTCCACTCTTCCATTTTGTTGAGGAGTACCTACACATGACGTCTCAAAGACTATTCCATTAGTCTTAAAATAACCACGCAATGCATTAAATTCCGTTCCATTATCACTTCTAACAATTTTAATATCTTTGTTAAATTGACGCTTCACAAGAGCAACAAATTCACGAAATTTTGATTCAACTTCTGTTTTATTTTGAATTAAATAAATCCAAACACCTCTTGAAAAATCATCCACTATTGTCAGAAAATATTGAGCTCCACATGATGAAGGGATCTTATAAGGACCCCATAAATCTGTGTGAACTAAATCAAAAATACAATCTGATTTACTCAAACTACTAGAAAAACTGCTTCTACGATGCTTTGCCCGAGGGCAAATATCACAAGCATCATTATTCTTTTTGATTAATCTACTCACACCTTGCAACTTCTGCAAAACTTTCTCTGAAGGGTGTCCCATACGTTGATGCCACAACTCATATGTATCTTCACGCACAGCCATAACTTCAACATGCGGCACACCACAGAAAATATATAGTCCACGTTGTCTCTCATCCACTCCAATCATCCTCCTCGTAGACCGGTCCTGTATAAGACATAATTTGTTAGTACACTGAAGAATACAACTCATCTCATCAATAAGTTGTGTGACTGAAATTAGGTTACAGGTTATCTTTGGCACATAAAGCACGTTTTCAAGTTTCAATCCACCAGGAAGAATCACAGTTCCTATTTTCTCAGAGGATGCATACTTTCCATCAGGCAATCCAACTAAACATGCCCTAATATCTCTTACATTTATCATGTTAAGAAGTTCATACGTAACATGGTTTGTTTCTCCTGTGTCAACAATCCAAGATGTTTCATTCTTTTTACCTTGTAGATGAGAACCCGACTTTCTTGAGTTTAAAAACTCCATCACCTGTTGTACTTGTGCAGCTGTTACTCCTACTAGACATGCTTCATCAGCTGATGACGTACCAGCACTATCTTTTGCTGCCGAAACTTGCAGGTTATGAGCACGGACAGGATTCCCTCCTTGTCCTCTACCTCCTCTTCCAGCACGTCCTCTTTCTCCAGTTCTTCCTCCTCTGCCATTCTTTGGTCTGTCTCCCCACCATTCTAGATATCCAATGATTTTAAAACACCCATCATCTGAGTGTCCTTGTCTGCTGCAAGTTTTGCAGTACTTGGTGGGATCATAAGCACTATTAAGTAGGCGTTGATCAGCTTGCACTTTGAAGGCCATAATATTCTCTTGCATCTCTGTAGGTACTACTCCATCTCCAATCTTTAGGCGTTCTGAGTTCACAATGGTTTGATACGCAACATCTACAGACGACAATGGTTCCCTTGCAAGCAATTGTTCACGCAAAGAACTATATACAGAATCTAACCCAATCAGAAAATAGTGCAAGAAATCTTCTTCTCTTAACATACTTACCTGAGATGCGATATTACATGTACACTGTCCACACTTGCATTGCGGTATCTTCATATAAGTCACCATCTCATCCCATATTTTGTTCAATCTGCCAAAATATATAGCAACTCCCTCTGTTTTCTTCTGTTTACATTCACTTAAAGATGCTTTTAGTTGACATATTCTTGTTCCACTAACAACACAAAATCTTCTCTTCAGGTGTGCCCATAATAGACTTGCATCCTCATAATCTCCCAGGGTTGATCTTACCGACAACTCCAACGTGTTACCAATCCATGACACCAACGTTGATTGCACTGCTATCCAATCTTCTAACTGATCTGGATCTTCAGGTCGCTTGATGGTTCCATCAATGAAACCATATTTTCTCTTGGCTATCAGCGATCTTCTTATGGCTCTAGCCCATTCATCATAATTATTCCCTCTCATAACTATTGGAGTGATGATAGTTCCTGGTCCATCACTCGATCCTAGATGATATACAGGATTCTTCTTCTGCGTATCATATTCCATCACCTTCCCTTTTGATGATTCAATCTCATTGACCATCTTTAGTTTTTTTTTTTTTTTAGGTTTCAAAACTGGCTCTCGATGCCATGTTAAGAATTTGATATCTCTTATTAACTTGTTATTTCTTTTACAATACGTTGATACATATATATATGATTCATACTTGGGAAAGAAATAACTTCCTAACACGACTCTAACTCTTGACCAATATAAAGAATCCTAATCAAAGTACATTCCATATCAGTCTCGGATTCTCGGATTTGTTACCGAACTTAGAAGTCTTATTATATAAGACTTTCCTAAACAATCTCTAAGAGACGTACATAACCGAGACTTTCCTAAACAGTCTCAGTCACGTGTCTCAATATATGCATCACCAAAAATACGATAGAAAATAAGTCGCTTGATCGCCCAAGGGTTGTGACAATGTAGTGATTTTCATTGATATGGACATATTGTTTGTTCAACTACAATTAGGGTCCATGTAACAGCCTGCAAGCTGATTTTGCAATCCCTAGCTGCACTAGACATATTTAATATATGCCAGCAATTTGATTTCGCTATATTTACTTCTCCCGCTGTATAAAAGTTGCCAACATGGCAACATCCCTGACCAAACACGATTAGATGTCCCGTAGAAAAAGACGAGTCGATGTTAATCCTAGCATTGTATGTACTGCAAATTTAGCACCATGTAAGAACGATTTACAGGAGTTGATGTAATCCAAGCATTATACTTTCTGCTTTTAGCTCATTATTGATGCTAATACACATTTCCTAGGACATGCAGATCACTCAAACCCACGAGCCGAGAAAAAGATACTTTAGAGCTAATTAACCACTAAAAACAACTAACTTTAGCGTATTAATCTTAATCTATACGCCAACAACAACAGAAAAGAAAAAGATGAAAAAAAAAACAAAAAAAAAAACAGCAGTCTTATTCTAATTAATAAGGCACTTGGTGACCGGTCCGACCTACAATTATCCGGGCCTTCCGTTGTTTTCCGTCATCATGAGCTTCAAAGATAAAAAAATTAATTTCGCAAATCGTAACATAAACAACAATCATAATGTGTTTGATTTAAGCAATTGTATCCAGCTTCTAGGAATCTAAAAAATTCAACTCAGGGAGTGTTTAAGCACTAGATACGCAGAACAAGCTCCCAATTATGCAAACAATGTGGTATGGAGCTGTGAATAGAATAAGCTGACGAAAAAAAAGCAATGCTGATTTTTACAGTTCAAAGACCACTACCTAGATTATATACAGCACATCTTAATTCACTGTATATTCGAACAACGAAAGAAAGAAGCTTTACTTTTACATCTTTCTCTACTGAATTCTGAATATAAATATCATCGCTTCTCTTTACTCAAAATCATCACTCTCAAAGCACACATCAAACGACAAAAACTCTCTTCTTTTCAAGCTCTCTAAAATCTTCTTTGTGATACCCATTTCTAATTCTCTCTAAGAAAAATGAAGATGTCTGCAGTATTCGCAATCTTTATGATAATGGGTATATTATCAACCTCATCAAGAGCTCAAGCTCCAGCAGCAACACCAAAAATTGCACCAGTTCCTGTTGCTTCACTACCAACTGTTGCACTCGCACCAGTACCAGCAGTTTCATCACCAACACCATCCCCATCAGTAGCACCGGTTACATCACAAACAGCTTCACCAACATCTGCTCCCACTCCATCTACAATGTCTCCATCACCTGACAGTAATTTAACTCCAGCTGCTGCCCCTGTCACACCAGCTGCAGCTCCAGGTCCCGAAGCGGATGGTATACTTACTGATGCATCAAGTGCTCACAGATTCGTTGCTGTTGGATTTGCTTTTGTTGGTATCTTTGTTGCTTCTGTTTTCTTATTCTAAAATCCACATTCTCTTGGAATACTATTAATCATTGGATCTTAATCTTTGTATCTTCACTTCCATGGATCGGCATTTCCTTTTTATTTGTTTGTTATTGAAATTTGTTGGGGATAGTGAGTAATTAGAGGTATCTGTGTGGGACGGATATATTTTGTAATAAGGCAATATGGAAATGAAGGATACAATTTGAACCCATGACCGGCGGAAATACTTTGTCCAAGGTGAATTTGGCTTATGTGGCTTTGCATTTGCCATGAAGCCAAATATATTTGGGAGAAACATTTCGCGGTATTTCATGGTATTTGCTGTAATTTGTCCTCGGATATCACATCAACTATTCGAAATTCTGAAGCAGTCATTTATGACATTCACAATTTAGTTGAGTTCGTAAATAATTAAAAATTTCCTTTGTAAGTGTAATATTAGTGTTGTTTTAAATTTTTGTCCATTTAAACAGTATCAAAATGTAAATATTCTTTTAACCAAGAAATTGTTGATCTGGTCTTTTTAACCAATTTTGTGAATTTTTTTTGATCAACAAAACGATATATTATAAATAGATATAAAGAATGAAAGAATTACAAAAACTGTTTTATAGATAACAGTTTGAAACAGAAACTCCAAGAACTATCTCCTGACTAGTTCTTTCCATTTGAAGACCAGATCTTGGAATCTGACATGCCTTAAACTATGAGATGAATGAGACCAGTACAAAAGGGTCGCTTTCACGTCTAAGATGATATTGTGCACATCCTTTTCCCTTGGCTCTTCATCAAACTATGATTATGCTCTTTTCACAAGGTCCAACAAACGGCATACAGTAGGAATTTCCATAGGAAGTTTCCATTTTCAGAAAACAGTTTTCTGTCGAACCCCTTGTAAAGATCCTTCACATCTTCGCACTGAACCCAACTGATTCCAAAGCTATTAAGAAGTGTGATCCATATCTCTGAAGCAATCTTACGGTGAATAAGCAAATGATTTATAGATACCCAACCATCTTTACACATACAACAACGATTCACTAAAGTTTTTCCTCTTTTAGCTAAATTGTCTTGAGTTAGTATGGAATTGTGATGTACCAGCCATGTGAATTTTGTGACTATACAACTCTTATATTTTGTTAAGTTCAATTAGCATTCCCAGCAAGAAAGAAAAAATCCAATGCAATTTCTCAGATTAAATGACCCTAGATTTTAGATAACATCTGAGTCGAACAGTGTCAAACTGGAGTCAGACTCACAAGTCAATGCAAAACAAACAGTCAATCATCAGTGTCCCAAATAAACACCCCTTCCTATCTCAAAAATAAAACTCGCCGGAGGACTTTTTGTATCTACTCTCGTACTAGCTTTTTTAGAAATCACTTTTTTGTACGGCCATTTTGCAAATGTATTCCAGGTTTGGTGATATCCCTCGTTTGTAAATCGAATTCTAGAATATACAAAAACGATTAAATTGATCGAGAGAAATCCAGACATTTCTCCTTTGACTGTAGTAAATTTGGTCGTATCCTAAAGGTTTGAACTTTGAAGCTAGAATTCTTGATTTCATGTGAAAACACTGAAAAGAATAGGAAGTGATTGGAGCCTCGTAACCAAGAGATGCCATGAACAAAACTAATTAATTTGCCAGTCCCAGGGCCAGCTACATTTGACAGATTTAATAATATATCCAAGACGCGTCACAAAGATGAAAAATTCAAGATGATTTTGCTCCATTCACGTCCGCCGCTTGATAAAAGTTGTCTTTCTAGTGGAGGCCAACATTCTTGACCTAACACGACGAAATGTCCCATCCCATCCCAAAACATCCTAATATTCTAATCCTTGCCGGACCCGAGGCTGGCCAAACCGACCACGCTATCAACAGTGTATGTGTACATACCAAATATTATAACGCGGAAAGGCAAAATGATAAGACATATACAGCTAATTCAACCCAAATCTCTTAATCACAATGCGCTGTACATTCAAGGCATACAGAAAGAAGCTTCTTGGATTAACAAGCCTTCAATCATACATCTCTTTACAAACCTTTACGTATAAATATCACCACTTCTCTTCCTTCAAATTCATCACTCTCAACCAACAAAAAATCTACCTATTTTCTCTCATCTAAAATCTTTTTCTGCATTTGTTCATTTCTAATTCTCTATCTCTAAAAGAAAAATGAAGATGTCTGCAGTGTTCGCAATTTTCATGATAATGGGTTTATTATCAACTACATCAAGAGCTCAAGCTCCAGCAGCAACACCAACTGTTGCACCAGTTCCTATTGCCTCACCACCAACTGTAGCTACACCTACACCAGCAGTTTCAGCTGTTGCACCATCTGTATCCCCAACCGTTGCACCAGTAGTAGCACCAGTTACATCGCCAACATCAGCCCCTACTCCATCGTCAGCAGCTCCAACACCTGCCAGTACTACTCCTGCTACCGCCCCTGCTTCCGCTCCAGGAGCTGGTGGTCCAGCTGCTGATGCACCATCATCAAGTGCACACAGATTTGTGGCTGTTGGATCTGCTTTGGTCGGTACCTTCGTTGCTTCTGCTTTCTTCTTCTAAGCCCACAATTATTGAGTAACGTTTATCCGTCAGATTTGATGTTTCGGAGTTGCTTGAACGGACGTGATTTGAGCTCATCATATTTCTTTCATTTTTTGTCTACTGATTTATTATTCTTTGTTTGGGGACTATCACTGTGATGGTGATAGTTCGGTGGGGGATGAATGAGCAGTGAGAATTCTTTGTAATTGGCGGTGTACATGGGATACTAATGAATAAAACTTGATTCTGTTTGTCTATTAATACTCTAGTTAAACTTTTATTTAGATTTTAAATCTTTCACTTGAAGGGACTATTTTTGGGGGAAGAACTCCTAGATCATATTTGCAGCATGATTGCCAAACATGTGGCGTTTAGGTGCCAAATATATTCAGCCGTGATTATAAGTATAATCTAATATTCATACTTCCATGGTTTTGGCGGCAAGAGAGAGGTGACGATTCTCTCAAAATAAAAAAACGATGATATCTCATACCTTACTGAAATGAAAGAAAAAATTGATTTTCATTTGATCTTCTCGCCAAAGTAAAAAAAAAAGTAAGTAATTTGTTGAAGTTTCTGATTTGGTTTGGTCAAAATTTCATTATGTTGTATATAATGATTTTATATACTCTTTGTTGTCTTGTTACCGGTACAAGGATCATATTATCAAGTTTTCTTTTGTTGTACTCAACAAGATGTAAAATTACACTAACAACAACCGTGCTATTTTCAAAATTTATGTTTCATGGTGTATTCTACTGTTTAGAATAGTTCTGAAACTGAAAGGGTATACCACCAATACTTGGCACAGTTGTAATCATGTTTCCTTTAATTCATATATGACCGGGTGAAGTGCTGATTACGTTCATATGAGTATGCAAATAGGATTGCCAATGAGCAATTTCGACATTTATGTATATAGGCTATTCGCTATTTATTGCAAGAATAATTTGCAGTTTAAATGCCATAGAACATTCGAAAATACTGTAACTGAGCAGTGCTTTTCTTCAGAAACTTGCCATTTCCTACTAGGAATGACATCTTGATGTTACTTGAAATTAATGGTATCTCATGTTATCCATCAACTGGAAAGCTGAGTAATTGTATGTTTGTCCCGAATTTGATAGGAAAATGGTGATTCCTCCATATCATATGTATGCTAGCTGAACGGGGCTATGTTTGTAAAGAGGATACAGCTATCCTGCCACCGTGTTTGTCGGCCAATGCGTTTGGAAACCATGTTTGCACTACATAAGTTCATGTATCCCAATTTTGTAACCGAAAGCAGGCTAAATTTCAAGGGATGTTGGTTGCATTGGGTTTCAATTTTCCTTCCACATTATAGATCGGTATTTGTACTTCTAACTAGAACAACACCCGGAATCGTAAACTAGGATGTTCTTTTAGTTTTAACGTGAAAATTTTACAAAAATTTAAAACCATGTTAAGCGTAACCAATATAGAAATGATCGGTGCACAGTGGCAATGAACAGTTTGGCATAAAGAAAATCCAATTAACACACCCGTTTGAAAATCTGGAGTGTCTTTGGCGGGAGCTGACAGTAGTATAGAGTATAGACTGCCAAAATTTCTGAGTTTACTTAAGAATACAACTGAATTAACATATAACTAACTGTAGTTAAATCACGGCTATACTGACATCACAAAACTCCACGCGTTTGGCCATTATGCTGCTAGATCAAATGTGATCTAGCAACACTGGAGCAAATTTTTTTCCTATTGTTGGTATATTTGTTTTTCCTTATTGTATTTACCATAACATGGTTAAGTCATTGATTAGAAGGACGGAGTCCGGACTTATATGCTATAAGGCCAAACAAGGTTTGTTCTAAAAATTGGTCATTATGCAAGTTCATTTAGTATACACGTTCATCACCCTTGCAATAGCACCATAAATCACATTCTGAATATACCGATACTGACGAAGCAATTTTTCACATTGATGCTAATTAATAGCCGGCCACAACAACATTACATGCCAGTATAGCTTGTAAGCATCTGAATTCACGCACCGCATGCATCGTCGTCCAGTCTTTCATTTGTCTTCTTTAGCTTTCCTTAGAAAAATAATTTTCCTTTGAAGATGATAAATAAGATATACGAGTAATCTATAATACAAAAGAACATAGGTTTTTGAGCTTTGGACAGACGGATAACATTTTGAGATGTAAATGTTGCATCCGACCATCCCAGTCTTATCCCAGTGAAAGACATCCGACGGTCGTCGTTTCTGTAACCCCTCTCATTATGAATCAAAATTTATTAATCTTTAATTATTGCATAAACTCTTAACTCAAGATATTCAAAGAAACATTAAATGAAATCATACTATATCATACATGCATTAATTGGATTTAGTGGTGGCATGATGAATCTAATAGGAAATGAGATTTTTTTGTTTATTTCTATTCATAACTCATAAGTGAGATATACATGCACACTATTACTTAAATGATTTTGTGTTCCTTTTTGGATAATGTATATGAATAATTTTACTATGTATTTATAGACATTATTTTTTCTTAAAACAAAATAGAAAACTATCTTGCAAAGGAACACGATTTAAAGTCCATAAAAAAGAAAAATTACACCGGTTAGATATCATATTAAAGCAGTGTCGTTACGGCACGAGCTATCTCTATATATTTATTAAAACTCTCTGTTAACCTCATGTGGTGCCGTTATGGCATGGGTTATTTCTAGTTGTTTTACATTTTGAACCGATTACTATACAAATATCGATTTGTCATTATTATTTGCAGTCCAAGAAACGTTGCAATTACAGAAAACCCAAGACTTCTACTATTGAAATTTAAAATTGGGTGGCTGCAGGTGAGGTCATTTGTACCCCTTCCCCAGTCCCCAACTGAATATATTGTCAGAACATCACCGGATATCAAAATAATACCGACATTCGTTGGCCAAGCGATAATTGTTGAATCTAAGCATACCAATAAATAGACGATAAGAAACTTATTAGGATATTTCCCTAGTAATGGCGAGCGAACTGGGTACATATCAGCTTGGCGACCCCACGTCAAACAACATTACCCGTTGAACTTAAGCACCACTAATTATCTTGAAGCCAAAATATTGGGTCCAAAAACCTTTATTTATGTTTCGTAATTGTGTCCAACAATTTGTGTTAAAATGATCTCGAAATAATCCACCCATTATAACGTTTGTTCGAAGATATATTTTTTGTAAGTTTAAAGCTCTTACACTATTGATTCATGACATTTATAGTGTAGTTCAATCGGTGTCTCTAAAAAAAGTTTTAAGTGAAAATGTTCCTCCAACAAAGTATTTAGTGTTGACGAGTTTTGAACTCTGGTTATTGATATTATCAACATTACAATGGTAAATTACATTGACATAAAAAAAATTATTACTGATATAAAAATAGATACATATAATTGTTGAGTAATTATTAATTCAAAAAATATATAAATAAGTAATTAAATATATAAAAAATAATTAATATTCAGTTGTGAGCATTTGGATGTGCATAGTTTTTTTTTAATGGAACCTTAAATATCATTAACTATTAATATAGTATAGTGAGTTTACAAGTTGGAGATTTTTATCCGTACTTCTTTAGTTATGCAATCCGCAGCTGAATTATGTTTTATGCTTATATACTTAACCCTGCATGGTGTTTTTCACAACCCATGGATTTTCCTTGCATACCTTTTTAACTGAATCCTTTGATGCTTTGTAGTCCGTCACTATGAAAACGCTTGACAAAATGCTTTCGATCATTTAGATTCATAGACTTTAAACCACGACGCCTTTAACAAATCTTTTGGCTACATGTGAAATGTCGAAGATGCCCACTCGGATCCCACTGATATGTACATGAGAGTTTCTTGATCCACCAAGTAAAGGATAAATACATAGCCCATGGAAGAGGTTTCTTTCTTAAGAACAACATCAATAAAGATTATCTAATCTCGATTTAAGTCTGACCATTTGGGTCTGGAAATTGTTCTTCTCTGAGGAATATTTTCCCTATGAACATTTTTTAAAGTATATGTTCCAAGAAACTCTTGAGTTTTTTTATAACACTAGTGGAAAACAGAAGTTCCGCGACTGTCAGGACAAGTCATATATACGAGTTATACGACCAGTTTTAACCGTCTCTGTTGGGGTCTCTGATAAAGCGTCTCTGTTTGGTACGACCCAAAACCGTGTGTCTCAGAATAACGACTGATTTTAAGGGTAACGAGGTACATACCCTTAACCGTGAGTCTCAGATTTAAATTATAATATAAAAAAAATATATATTCAGATTTGTTGAAATGCCTGAATGGCAAAATCTGAAATAATCTGACTGAACATCAAATGAAACTCAAATTTAATTCAAATTAAAGTCGATTTCAATCCAAACTTAATTTAAATGAAACAATAACTTCAACTCAAACTCAAAATTCAACATTCATTCATTGTGCCCATTAGGTTTAAGATTACACAACAAAAGGATTGAATCCTGAGTTCAAAACAACATTTAAGTTCTATCTAACTAGTAATATCTACGATTGAATAACAAGATGAAACTAATAGACATTTGATTAAACAGCAAATTGGAGATATCAAGCTTCTGTACAAAAAATTAGCCAGGTCACTTGTATACAGAGAAACACACTTGTAAGATAAGTCAATAACATCTAGTTATTCTTCATTACCATCAACAAACCATCTAGTGTAATTCTGGAAACCATCTCAAGTAGTTTCTCTTGCCTGTAGTTTTAATGTGTACAACTAGTATTATTATTACCATGTAATTGAGTAAGGTAATACGAAAAGATGACCACCTTACCTCCCAACACATTAGTTCTTAGTGAATCATTTGTCAAACAAATTAGAGAAGAAACTAGGAAGCCAATGAGATTGTGAAAAATACCATCCTCAGTGCACCCGATCCTGAATCCAAACAGAGCATCAATATCTGTTGCCTCGGGGTTTCCACGAATAAAATGTACATCTTGTGGATACTCGACCTGGGACGTACAGATGGCCATAGAAATACACTTAATTCACCTTCATTTTATAAAAAACAGGGTAAACACCAGAAAAAAACAAACGGGAAACGATACCCCAAGCAATACCTTCAATGCAAGCAAAACATTAATCATTTAAGCTGAGTTGGCCTAGGTCAACATATTCCCCTAAGAAGAGGTAGTCGATGTAACTGCAGATGCCATGAAGAGAACGAGGAGGGATTAGTGAGTGAATATTTACAATACCAAAGGTAGTTACAAGACACTGAATAATCTCAAGGAACAACGGGAGTAGAATACATATGATTAGTTTGAACATTATCAATGCAGTTAACATCATAACAATGAAGTTGTGCAGGCAAATACTAAAATCTCCGAGGGAGAAATTTAGTGAAGAACTGTAGTAATGATTCAACGTAGGAGCCATTTCCCTGAGAAAATATGCAAATCCTTAGATTCTACCTTTCTTTTCTGCACTACAAAAACATCAAGCTTTGCGAAGAATAACACGTCTTTCTCTCTTGTATTCAACTTCTTCTCTCTGGTGCATAATCAACAGAGCTCTTCTCACCTGCCATGGGTAATTATGAACATTAAAGACAAGTGGATGGCACTATTATAGTATCATTTCTCAGTGGCACAGAAAAAAAAACAGATATGCCAAGAAGAAGATCCACATCATAAACTTAATGGAAGCATAAAACTAAATTGATAAAGAAAAAAATCCTTACAATGGAATCATTCAGTCCCATTCTAGCAAGCTCGTCAATAAGACGCCTCTATGATATGTGGCTTCCAATTCCCATTAAAGACAAGTATGAAAATCGGTCCAAATAGATATCAAATTAACTATTAAAACCAAAGGAATAACCACTAACCAGTATGAAATTCAAAGTTTTGAGCCCGTCTCAAGGTATTCATTTGCCACCGCCATACAACAGCTTCATCGGAACTTCCAGTAAGAAGACGATC
Organism: Papaver somniferum; assembly: GCF_003573695.1. Classification (NCBI taxonomy): domain Eukaryota; kingdom Viridiplantae; phylum Streptophyta; class Magnoliopsida; order Ranunculales; family Papaveraceae; genus Papaver; species Papaver somniferum. Next base: position 3,119,136 of record NC_039363.1, read on the forward strand.
ACCCTCTTTGTTCCATTTTAAACAGTTGACTGGACCTTTATGTTTGGTCGAGGTGCCTCGAAGCTCCCTGGTTAGAATAAAAAGATGAGAACATTGAAAATGTGGCAATTAAACATCTAAAATGCACAAAAATGTACCCAGTTCTTTCAAGTCATAAAATCAACAGAATGTCAGTAAATGACTTTCTAAAAGCAATACAATGCTGTATAGTTCAGTGATTTAGCCATTGTGCAATTAGGTGACCTTTTAAGAATTTATCACTAAAAACTTCTTAATTAGAAATTCAAATGCTGAGCCGATGCAGAAGTCAAGTAACCTAGAATTTAACTAAGACTCTAGTACACCATGAAATCACAATGACCACGTTGAAAGGGTAAACCGATAAATCATCATTAATCACTAAGTTGAACTCTTCCAGTGCAAGCACAGAATCACTAACATAAACCCTGATTAACCAAAAAAAAATATCAAGCAATGAGCTCAGTGCTGTTACATGGTTGCCTGCTACTCGATATTAAACAGAAGCACTTAACTAGAAAAGCAATGAGCTCAGTGCTGTTTCGGGGAAAGCAAATTAACTATTAAAACCAAGCACCTGCATCAAGTAGAAAAGAAAATTAACTATTAAAATCAAGCAAACCAAGCACTTTTCCATGTAACATTCTTGAATCAAACCAAGCACTTTTCCATTAAACATAGGCATACAAGCAGATCATAGTATTTACCCTGGCTGTGTAGGGTCTTCCAGCTTCAAAACCAAGAACCTGCATCAAGTAGAAAAGAAAATTAACTATTAAAATCAAGCAAACCAAGCACTTTTCCATTTAACATTCTTGAATCAAAAATAAAACAAACTTACATGTTTATACCATAACCCCCCAAAGTTTAATTAGCTATATACACAAAATTGTGTTGACAAACTAATCATCTATATACTTTTCAGCAACAAAGAACATGTTTTTGCCAAAACCCACAAAATTTTAATTAGCTACAAAACCCATTTTGAATCTGAAGACTTCTCTAACACAAACACAAAGCAAACTTTCCTAAACTCCAGCAGGCTTCATTGGATTCCTCATACTCTTGATATTTGTAAAATGCAACTCAACATTAAAATTAAATAGCATACATGTGAGAAAACTGATCAAGACTAATACATAAGGGAGATAGTTTAAAATTTTAACCTTCCTGTGTAGAGACTTTCCATGGGCCTCATCATCTGCATTTCCTCAAGATAGAGCGACGGGTTGCAAAGCATGCTTGAACATTCCAGCAATTCCAGTAACACGAGGAAAGTGGACTCCCCATTGCAGATATTGATATTCCAGAACCAATTAATAGATCTGGAAATTGATCCAACAACAGATCCTCTAAAAAACTAGTTTCAATTTCTTTCCATGGCACAAAGACTTACCAACTGCGATCAAGGGAAAACAAAAATGCTCATCAAAATTCAAATAATTCAGAGATCAATGAAAAACAACTAAACAGGGGACATCCAATCAGTAAGATAAAAACAATTTGGAATAAAACCTCCTTGTTAGGTTTCCAATATCAAACCCATAATTCCAAAATTCAAAAATAAATAAAATCTTTTACCAATTTTTTGTGTATAAAATTGAGAGAAAAAGGAATACTTCAACTAGATTTTGAATCAAACAAATATTCTAACAAATTTAGACCTGAAATCTTACCATATTATAGCAAAATCACAAACCCCAGATTAGCAAAACAAGTAGAGTTGATAATCGAACCTTGATTCATCAAACCAAAATAAATCGAAAATTGTGGAGACTAATTAAGAAAAATGCCTAAATGGCTATCAATTAAAAGAAGAGACCTTGGATTAAATCACGAGAATACTCAAAATAACCTTATGAAGAAACAAAAGGAAAAAGAAAAAAGTTGAAGAAAAATCAAACAATAAACCCTAATTACCAGAAGAAACTTATAGAAACAAACCCAATGATTTAATCAAACTGGAAAAATGGGTGTTTCTTGTAATTTATAAAAACAAACCATGGGTTTAAGAGCAAAGATTTAATTGATTTCTTATGGGTTTTTTTAGGTTTCGATTTGGTCGATGAAGAAGATGGATAAGAGACCGAGAGAGAAGATGATTTAATTGATTTCTTCTGGGTTTTTTTTTCAGTTTCGATTTGGTGGATGAAGAAGATATGAGTTTCTGCTAGCTGAGGAGATAAGTGAAGAGAGAGAAAGAAGAAGAAAAAAGAGAAAGAAAAAGAAAAAGAGAAAGAGAAAGGTGAGAGAAAGAAGTATTTATATGCTCCATAAAATAATAAAAAATTATCAAATTTGAATCGGTTTGGAAGGGTCGCGGGATCGGCGGTAGATTTAGGGTAAAATAGTAATTATCCTGAGACGGCTATTAATCATCTCGGAATTTTTCCTTGTTTTTGTCATATCAGAGACCGCTTTTACGGGTCTGCGGCCTAACTACCGTTACCGGGGGTCTCTGTTGTAGGTCGATAAACACCCATTTTCCACTAGTGTAAGGTTGGTCGAGTTTGGATTGGATTTTTCAAACACTGCCGAACATTTATGTTTCCCTATGAACCACGAGATGGTCGCAATTTTATTCGAGTTATGCATGAATTGCGGATCCGTGATCCACCCTTTAACCCATGTATTCATCAAATCCTTACAAATTCTTGTATGAACAGTTTCAAGAGAGAATCCAAACTAGACATCTCTACCAAATAGTAAAAATCTAATCATGTGTTGTTAAGTTTTTTTATCCTGAGAGTTATACATTAGGATACCATTGTTATGTCCGCATTATGTGCCCTGAGTCTTGAGAAAGTTAGGAGAGATTTCTGAATTAATTTTTAGATGAATAATTTTATTCTTGGAATTACTTGAATTTTCCATATCTTTTGCCAAGGGAAATCACTTAAGGCACCATTTCTTTGTTGAGAAGTTTGCTAAATTATGATATTTCCATCTAATTTTGTCTTGATCTTCAATTTTTGGTAACATGGCTTGGATATTTACTCTAACATTTGGAGTAAAGTAATCATCATGGTTTCTTTGATCCTAACTATCCTCTGCAGTTATCAACTCTTTAACAATTTGTGGTACCGGTTATTGAATATTCGCGTGTTTGAGAATTATATATTTGTTAGAACACATCTGTCTTCCCATATTTTTATAGAAGCATTGTTTATAACTTTCCAGACGAAATTATCTTTAATAAGGTTTAACCGTTTTCGGATACTTGTCCAAATCCAAGAGAGATTAGGAGATCTAGAGAATTCTAGAGGATGAGAATTTGGAAGTATTTAGGTTTAAGAAGTTGGGCCCAGAGTTGGTCATGATTTGTAATGAGCCTACTATCTAACTTCGTACGAACAACTATATTAAATTGGTGGGGGTTCTTACTTCCTAATCCTCCTTGAGATATATGCTTACAAAAACTTGCCAGGCTTTTATATATCCACATCTACTTTTTGGATTATCTATATTCCAAACGAAGTCTCTTTGGATTGGTCCAATTGATCCAAAGTTTGCTTAGGAAGATGTACGACTTGCATTTGGTAAGTTAAAAACGCTTGGAGTATAGATTTATTATTCTTGTTCGGCCTATTTGTGAAAGTAGTATTGGTTTCCATCCTTGAAGGATAGCATAATATTTTTGGATTAGCGTCTCAAAGTTTTCTTTCCTATTTTTGTCGAAAAAAATGCAGAGTTCCAAGATATCTTCATTTTTTGTTATCAAATAGATTTTTAGGATTTTTCCATGTTTTGGATGAATTCGCCAGCTGAAGTAAATCCCGACTTTTGAAGATTGACCACTTGTCCCGTAATCTCGCTAAGTTAGCTTTTCTGAATAAGAAGCAGTCACTCGTGAAGAAAAGATGTGATATATTCGGTACTTTTTTATTTATATTAAACGAAGAGAATTTTTTATCCTTAATTGCGTTTTCTAGAATAGATAAAATCTCCATGCATATAATAAAAAGGCATGATAGATCACCATGTCTAAAACCTCTTGAAGTGGTGAATTTCGTACCTGAAAATCTATTAAGAAAGACAGAGAAAAAGGTGGTCGAGATATATTGCATGACAAGATTTAACCAGGAGTTACTTAATCTAGATGCTAGGAGAGCCGAATGAAATTCCACTCAACCCTATCAAAGGATTTTGATAAATCTAATTCTAACGCTAAATACCTGTTTTTAGCTTTTGAAATTGTTATCGTTTGAATTAGCTCATACGCCGTGATAATGTTATCAGTGATTTATCTCCTAGGGAGGAAAACTGATCGACTAAGGGAAACTAGCTTAATCAGAATGAGTTTTAGTCTGTTTACTAATCCTTGGATATGATCTTACAATTGTATTGTTTAAGCTAATGGGCCTGAAATTTACGGGGGTTTGGAGGATAACTATTTTTAGAATTAGGGTTATGAAAGAGTAATTGGACTTCGGATTTAGGTTTACCAGTTAGCTAGTCATACAAAATAGGAAACAATTAGTCAAGTTCAATTAGTATTCAAAATAGATAAACGAACCGTGAGAAAACTAACATCAAAATAATTTCTCACTCGAATTGTTTTTCTCTTTTGGCTCCAGCGCGTTCGGTAAGAACCTGCTAATTCCTTCTTGTGGTATTTTCGTTTTTTACATGGTTACTGTATAGCCATGGATTAGTATTCCCATTTCCCAGCAAGGAAACAACTCATTTCTCTGATTAAATCAACGATCATTTTAAATTGAAAACTTTATATCAATGACCACTTTTCTCTTTCAACAACTCATGATCACGAAGCAGCGCGAACCCATATCCGAAGGATTTCCATTTTCATCACTTTCACCAACTGTTTTATTGTTACATCTTAGTCCTAAAGTATGAAGCCGGGAAGGTTAAAGTCAAAGCTAACATATAAATTAACATCCCCTTTAACGGGAACACGCAATTGGAGATAGAAGAAAAGGACAAAAGCTGGATCCAAATATCAAATATAAAATCAGGGTCACCTCTTATCTAAGTATTTTATATAATTCATAATTTACCCTTCACTAATCAGGTTTAGTGTTTAATTATAATTAGAAAAAATCTTAAGTATTTGTTAAATGGTTAGTGTGTATTTTTATTTGTATTTGAGTGAGTGATGTGATAGTAGAAGGAGGGAAAAATATTTGAGAGAGAACTTTTTTTGGTGAAAATGGAGAATTATTGTGAAGAGAGAATTGCTGCTTCTGAATCTTTACTCAACTACAACAAGGAGCATATCTTCAATCTTCTGCTAATGACAACAACTCACAATTGCAACATTTTATGGAACCAACACCCTTGGATCATGATTTTTATGAGCATGAAGTGTTCCGTGAAGAAACAACCCAAGAGAGTAAACTAGTTCAACATGCAAACACTCCAAATACTCAAGTAAAGATTTTAAGAGGTTGAAAAAATGATTTTTTTTCTTTGAATCCATCATTTTTGCAGCTGAAAAATCTCGGTGCCGGCATAGAATTGGTATGAATACAATGCCAGAAGGCTCCATACCGGCATGGTATTCATACCACGGCCATGTCGGCAACTCGATATCCCCCATTTTGAAATTCAAGCTGGCATAGTAATCAACCAAAAACCTATGCCAGTACAAAAGTTACTTTTTACCTACCACGGAATATTCTACGGAATATGCTACTGGCATGGTTCAATTCTAAGGTTACCATGCCGGTACTGGATGAAAAACATCCAGGAAGCAGTGTCTTCCAAATCTATATATCGGCGTAGTTAATTAATTAACTAGCATGCCGACAATTTGTATCGGCGTGGATTCACAGATAACATGAATTCCGACACACTTACCAGCATGGTTCAATTTTAACCTTAATATGCCGGTACCTACAAAAAAAACATACAATAAGCAGTGTTTTTTAAAGCTAAATCCCGGCATGGTATATTAATTAAGGGCCACGCCGAAACACTGTACCGGCGTGGAACCATTGATAACGCACTTGACGACACCTATGTTTCCGGCGTTGCTTTCTAATGATATGTGTATGCCGGAAAGAGTTTTAAATTTGGTCATCAGTTTTGGTTCAGTTCGAGCATGTCAGAACTGTGGTCCGGCATAATATTTTAGTTTATTTTGGAACTAATTTATTTTCTTTTCATTCGATCCTTAGGTTGTGACATATATTGATCAAACAAATGTAAGACCGCTTGGTCGGGATACGTCGGAATATTATAAAATGCCTCTGGTATTTTACCGAAGAATACTTTTCACCTAGTATCTTGAAATTTACTAATGGATTGCTTTTAATGAAACTTATAATATCCCATTGTTGTCCTTATGTGGGGAATAAAATCTAAAGAGGAAGCAATTGCTTGGGATAAAGAGACGTCTGTTAAGAACATGTGTGTATTGGTGAGGGTTGATACATGAAAAAATAATTACCCTTAACTAGGCAGGGGTGCCCCAAAGAGGGGAAAGGCCACACAAAACATGGGGACTTTGGGACTAAGGCCCAAGTCCACCAAGGAAGTATCCATAAGATGAAAGGGACAATGAAGGAATTACAAGAAAGAAGAAGGTTATATTAAAAAGGATGACATTAATAGTAATTAAGGAGTTTTAGGACACATGGCAAGATGTCATAAAAAGAAGGGAATTTTGGAAATTTTATATAAGAAAGGACAAGGTACAATGGAAAGACAACTTTCTATGATACTATGCTAAGAAAAGTGGGGTCATCTTGGTGTACTAGGACGGGTAGGACCTAACGAGAATTCCATTATTAACAGTGAGGAATAACCAAGGTTCAAAGTTCCGTTTTGAGATGGCTTGCCAAAGAAGTGGGGTATATAAGAAGAAGAATAACTACAAGAGAAAGGGTTATGTATATCTAAAGTAGACTAATAGGGTATACAAGACTCGTACGAGGAAGGATAATTGCCCCTTTAAGTTTGTATTTCATTTAAGAGACAAGGAAAAAGAATGGGATTGTAGGGTGCGGTTCGGACGTCATAACCACCCGGATCCGAAAGATTTTGTTGGTTTTAGAAAAACTTTCTATGCCGGTATCGTTTGAAGCATGGAATTATAGTAAAAAAGATACGCCGGAAACATCGCCAGATCTGTGCAACCTAAACATTAAAATGCCGGCACCTTGGTGGAAATAAAAATTACAAGAAACACATTTTACTAGAAATCTAAACATGTTCAACATAAACCAAACAACTAAATTGTGCTTAAATGTTCTTAATCCAGGTATCATAATCCAAAACAACTAAAGAGTTATTCCAAAAACAAATTCGGAATTGTTCAAAACGTAACAACCACCATCTAAATGAAGAAACACAACTAAAGAGTTCATCACTTGGTATTTTGCTACTTATGGATGGCTACCTTCCTCATTTCCACCAACAAAGCTTTTGCACTAGAGTCTTCCATTTTATCAAGCTTTTCCTCGACTTCCTTCATTTTTTCAAAGGATACCACCTCTCCTTTCTCGTACTTGCAACCAAACATCTTCTTCAACTTTCCAAGACGACATCGCTAATTACATACATCCAACATGTAATTAGTATATATATATATGGTAATATAAGATTATGTATACATCAATTGACTAAAGAATTAACAATACTTACTAGCAATCCAACAGTCTTATTAAGTTCGACCATCGTGGGTGGTGCCTCTGCAGGAATTGGAACGGGAGGGTTTTCCTAGGGTGGAACCGGGCGCACGACAAACGGATGTGACCCTTCTAGGTAATAATACATGTACTCGGGGTGAGCTTCATCACCGTTTTCCGCAAGCTCTCAGCTACTAATATCTACCAAACGACGTGGTTCCCTATCCCTCCAATGTGTCAGTTCTGGAATTGGATCATAGTCTACCCTCAACTTCAGCTTAGTTGAAAAGATCTGAGAACGGTCAACTTCGTACCTTTCAAGAGAGATTGTATGTGGATAAGGTAATTGCTTATATCCAAGTTGCCGCTTGACACGTGGGGGATCATCCATAACGTATCCCTTTGGGTGGAACAACGGTCTATTGTAAAATCCAATGTTATAAAACCTCAAAATTTAGTGGTTCTCTCTATAATCCTTGTAAGGGTCGAACACAACCTCTTTGGTAGTCATCGTGTCTAGAGTCAATCTCATATTTGTCAATCGACGATTTTTACCGGGCTTCGGAATATTGTTGAACTCGTATCTCTTAGCTCTAGGATCCTCGTGTTCGGAAAGGTTTTTGATCTTCAAGAACAGGTAGTCCGTGAACAATGTTGGGAAGTGTTCATAAGCCCACACCTATACAATTGTGGAATGATACATATAATAAGCAGTAAACTTTGTTTCTAAGTTCACAATAAGGGTACATGTGAACAATACACATAAGAACATAAGTTTAAAAAAAAATTACCTGAAGTAGAGTGAAATTCCCGACAAATTGGTTTGTAAAAGCCTTGGAGGCCCTTCTCATCTCCGCCATCAAAGGTGCCATTACCACGATGCCCCAAGAATAGGTAACGACCTCTTCCAACGGATCCAAGTATTGAAGGTGGTTTGCACTGACCTGTTGCCACTAGAGTCAGAGAACACTTTAGTTCCCATTAATAGGTACGTAGAGGTTGTATAAAGAATTTGTGTAGGGTCTCACCCATCCTTCAAACTTCTTTCCTGCGTTTTTTCAAACTTCTCCTTCAGCTTGATGGTCTTTGTCCTACTATTCTTGGATACATAAAAGCTTTCCACATATGTTTTGTAGTCCCAACTCAACAACTTATTAGTCAGAGCAGGCAACTTCGACCATTCTAGGTCCGGACAGTTATCTCCTTCTGCAACTGATTTTCCGTAACACTCAATCCTAGAATGTTCTGATCATCATCAGAGATGAAGGTCATCTCCCCAAACGGGAAGTACATGGTATCAGTTTCACCATGATACCTTTCGACGAAGCAATTGATTGTCATAGAATCACACTTCACATAATTTTCAACCAAACAATATAAACCAGACTCCCTTACTAATGTTTGGACCTCTTCACATTCCGTAGACAAATTCCAATGAGACGCAACTTGGTTTCGGCAAACACGCACAACTTTCTTATGATCCTACAATTAAGATATAAAACGATTAAGAGATTTTACATAAATACAAAACAAAACATATGCACAAGATAAAATATTCTTACATTAGTTTGATAGATAGTACGATCCCACGTGTCCTTGTTGCCAAATAGCATTCTTGGATCGTCAGCTTCACCCCAAATGCTACCACGATCAAGGTCAGGTATCATGTCATTAGTATGAGGAAGGTGCGAACCTTGAACTTTAACTTTGCCTTTGCCCTTGCCTTGTGTCGGTTTTTGACCTGGCCCAACATCTTCCTCTAAAACTTGGCTTTGGGTTGCTAATTGACTTGCATCAACCTCATTATCTTCTTCCTCACTTTCCTCTTCATCCTGCTCATCATATGTCTCATTGTAATTAACTGTTCCAGTAGGTTCACGAATTACGAGTCGAGTACAATCACCACTCTCCCATTTTTTCCCTCTATTAGAGCCTTCCCTCAAATGCTTGTCGCGACCTTGTTCTTTCCCTCGAGGAGGTAGAGATAGAGGAGTACCGAGACCGTCCTTCTTTGTTTTCTTAATGCCAGCATCTTTAGTTTTTCCTTTGTTAGGTTCCTTGGCTCTATCCCTACAGCAAAAAACACACGAAATGAATATAAGACAACTCACTATCATATATGATGTCGGCATCGATATACTGAAAAAAGGCTTAGAATCATCAGTACCGGCATTTTCTACAATTATTCTACAATGTCGGGACCAATAAACACATAATAATCTAACAAAATAATTATGCTAGGACAGGATGCCGGCATTATCGAATAATTCTAGACAATGCCGGTGGTCTTAGGTAATTCCAAAGAAGTTCCTGGATACCAAATGAGCACTTCCGGCACATAGGTAAGAATTCATATCCATGCCGTAACCTAGTACCGGCATCGTATTCAACCTAAATTCTATGTTGGTACTGATAACAAATTCCTAGGGTTTCTTGTATACTAAAAGTGGACTGCCGGCATAATCAAATAAATTTATATCAATGCCGTGACAGACTACCGGCATTGTATTCAACCAAAAATCAACGCCAGGATAAAGCATTCAGTTTCAAGTGTTTCGGTAATTCAATACCGGCATAGTATTCATACTAAAATCAATGCTGTAACTGTCTACTGGCATTGCCTTCAACCTAAATTCAATGTCGTTATAAAGTACCATCATTGTATTCATACACATTCAATGCCGGCACTCACTGAAACTCAACTGTTTGAGTTAGGGTTTGCGATTCTAACCTAAACTCACTGTTAAATCGATTCAAACACTTATAAACTAGTTCAAAATCACTTACCTTCTCACAGAAGCCATGTTTAGGAGAGGTTGATTGTCCAATTTCTCTTCTTGTTCTTCTTCTTCTTCGGCAATCAGATTGATTCGTTCTTCTTGAGCAATTGATTTCGATTTTGATTACTGGGGTTTCTTTCCTGGAGGCATAATTATAGATAGATTGGGTAATCGACGAAGATATTTTTGAATCGACGATTAATCGTTGATGAAGAACGATGAAGAAGATGAAGAAAAAAAATCAAAAACCTAACCCTAAGAGTGCCGGAACTGATTTGTGGGGAATGGGGAATAAATGATTTGGTTTTTGATTTTAAGTTTTAGGAGAAAGGGTATAATAATATTTTCATAATATTTTTAATTAACTAAAGAGTATTTTAATATTTTTATGCCCAAAAAACAGGCATTGTCGGTTGGAGGAAGTAATTTATATCCCCCAATTAGTTTTAGTATCCGCCGATCGTACTTTCTTTAACAACGGATTAGTTTTAAGTTGGTTACGAACGAAAGAGACAAACTACCCAGTAAACATCGACACCCCTATACTATGACCAATTGATCCACTAGCCCCAACCTTTCTGAGGAGATTGGCCCTCGAATGCAAAAGAACAAGCGAGCTTGACTGCAATATCCACGAAAGTCGTCCTTAGTGATCTGATGGTGCCGAGTGGAAAGGCATGCTTCCATCGATATAAAAGTAATTCTCTGGAAAAACAAGAGTCGTCGTTGATAAACATACCTCTTGTTGATTGCGTTCTGTTTTTCTTTACCCCATATGAAGATGAATATTAGACAAAACAAACTGTTTTTTCTGGCGTGGAAGTTTTGAGAATAGGTGTTTAAATGCCACGTTATAGTAAATGTTGAACATGATGTGACGCCCATTTAGAATTTGAAAATGATTCGTACACCGAAGAAAAACTCACCGAGACTGCACCGTGTGAGAAAGGATGGGATCCACGCCTACCCACCACCTCCTCATGTTAAGCAGGCTTCAGTAGAGACCGTCAGTTCTATCTCAGTGCACACCGTATTGGTGTGTAGCAAAGCCGTTTAGAATATCATTAAAAGTGCGTCCCCTCTCCTCGTGATGTGACGCCCAGTCAAAAGCGCGCCCCAAACGCGTCACAAAGATGAAAAATCAAGAATTCGTTCAATTCGCATTTGCCGCCAGATAAAAGTTCATTCATGGCATCCATGTATTTCGTAGGCCAACATCCCTGACCTAACACGATGATTTGCCCACACATCACTCCCATCCCGAACATCCTAATATTTTAATGTTGCTGGCCAAAGGGTATTTTGGGAGTCTAGACCTCAACAATGAATGTATACGCAACATACCAATATTTTATAGTATATATAACGCGGAATGATAAGAGAGTGATTGATGGATACAGCTAAGATAACCCAAATTTCTTATCACAATTCGCTGTGTATATTCAAACAACTACGAAAGATAAACAGTCTTCAATCATACATCTTCTCTTTACGAATATATTTTTACATATAAATATCTCCATTTCTCTTCCTTCAAACTCATCACTCTCAATTTCAAAACACATCAAACAACAAAACAACTCTGTTCTACCTCAAGCTCAAAAAAAATATCCTTTCTGCATCACCATTTCTAATTCTTCATCTCTAAGAAGAAAAATGAAGATGTCTGCCGTATTCGCAATTTTCATGGTCATGGGTTTATTATCAACCTCATCAAGAGCTCAAGCTCCGGCAGCAACACCAACTGTTGCCCCTGTTCCTATCGCCTCACCACCAACTGTTGCTGCACCTGTACCAGCAGTTTCAGCTGTTGCACCATCTATAGCCCCAGTTGTAGCACCATCAGTTGCACCGGTAGTAGCACCAGTTACAGCACCAACTGCATCGCCAACATCAGCTCCTACTCCATCATCAGCAGCTCCAACACCTGCCAGTACTACTCCTGCTGCTTCTCCCGGTACCGCCCCTGCTTCACCTCCAGGTGCTGATGCACCATCATCAAGTGCACACAGATTTGTTGCTATCGGATCTGCTTTTGTTGGTGCCTTTGTTGCTTCTGTTTTCTTATTCTAAGCCCAAGATTATTGAGCAATGGATAGCCGTCAGAATTCTATCTACGGTTCGGTTGAACGGCGTGATTTGAGCTCATCATTCTTTTTTCATTTTCGTGTGTATTTCCATTTTTGTTACTATCTTTTGATTTATTATTCTTTGTTTGGGACCATCACTGTTACGGTGATAGGACGGTGGGGATGGATGATTCGTTGTACATTGGGATACTACTTTTGAATAGAAAATGATTCTTGTTGATTGATGGTTGTTATAAATTTTTACTATGGTCAAGCCGCTGATTATCACTTAAAAATTTCCCAGAGACCAAAATATTTTTTGCGTAAACATTTTTTGCTTTCCACAACCGAGAGTCTGGGAACAATAATTTTTCCTTTAAATGATCCCGAAATAATCCACGTGTTGTAGTGTTTTTTCTAGAGATGGGTTAGACTTGAGCTATGATTATTGGTGTCATTAATTTTATTGTTGTATTGCAGTGACTAGGAAGGGACCCAAGAAAGATAAATTTTCTGGTCCAGGTTAGAAACCTTGGTCGAGCAAAAAAAAAAAATTGGCTTGTAGACTGGGAAGTCTATCATGGCTAAAGCCCCCTTTAGCCCAGCTGTAGGTCCGTCATTGGCAGTGACATCTACAAAATTACAACTTTCTCCGTCCCATTATTAAGTGATCTGGTTGATTTAAGAATTTGTCTCACTAATAAGTGACCTATATCACTAAACAATAAGATATTTCTAAAATTATCTTTTTAGTTAATTATAAAAATTTAAGAAATATGTATAATTTGATAGACATGTTTATATTCGTTAAGTAGGTGTTTTAAAATGTTTTTCAATGGTATGAAGTTTGCGATTATTCGTGGAGTAGTTTGGGAGAAAAAAACATTTCTAAATTTCACTATTTATTATCCATAAGGGTATAATTGTAAAAAATGCTTAAATGTACTCTTTTCCTTGCTTGCTTCAAAAATTGTGCAAACTTAAACTAGGTCACTTATAGTGGGACGGAGGGAATTTTTTTTTTTTTTGGTGAACAAGGAACCTTTTGGTTAATAGGATTTTAAGGTTACAATGAGTTTAAGATTGAAAATACGAGAATACAAAAGTAACAATAACATACCGTAAGAGTACAATATCGAGAAATCCGACAAGAGAAAGAGAAGGATTACCGGAATAATACAAATACAAGTATGAATAAGATCCGATTAAATCGGAAGAAGGATGGTTTTTCTCGGAATTAAATGCCAACCATTTAATTTGTTTTTCTTCTTAAGAAAAAAATCCTCCCAACGTAGAAGTGATTTGTTCAAATCTCTTGTAAATAGCGATAAAGTTTCCGTCGTCAAAAACACCACTGATGAAGATTTCGTCGCCGGATAAGTTGATGATGAAGATTCTGATAAAGAGTTCGTCGCCGGAGACAACAAAGATGGATATCTCGTCGTTGGAGAGCATCACTATTAATCTTAGAATCCAACCCAATAACCCAAAATCACCTTTAAAACGAAGATAAACCTCAAACGAGTAGCTAAAATCACCAAAACGGTGTAAATAAGTAGAAAACATAATAAAAACTAAACTAATCTACAAAATTACTATTGATTTAGAGTCGAATATATATTTTATTTTAAAATGAGTAGAGTTAGATATGTATTATTGTTTTAAAAATAAATTTTGAACGAAAAAGATTAAAATATAAAAAAGAATTACTGATTCATTAGTGTTGTCAGTAATTGGATATGACTCATTAATGTAAGCTGGCTAGCTAGCCATAGAAAATAGCAAGAAATCGGAATCCAGTACACAATTCTCCCATTAAATGACCCTTGATTTTAAATAACATCTGACTCACACAATGTCACATGAGTCAGACTCACAGGTTATCTGCTCACATCATCTATCTCACATTTTGAACACTATTTTTTCCATAAAAACTACACGGTAACAAGTTTAAAACTAATATTTTGACGAAATGTTATGCTCCTGTTACGGTGCTCTACATACATACCAAAAATGAATATATTCTAACACAGTAAGCATCACTATTTTCAATCTTAAGTTCAATAGCTGAAAATTCGTTGACTATCAACCGCTGATTTTGAAAGTAAATAGATGGTAACTTTATATATTTTGGGATGTGTTCATATTTAATACCAAAGTAGAGCTTTATATCAAGAACATACCTCAAAATATTAACTTCAAACCCATTACCATAAAAAAAAAATAGTTTCAGAGATTGAAAGCGGGAGTGGGTCCTCCCTAATCAGTAATATCCCAAATTAGATGTGAGCCATGGGGTTTTGTATTGAATAAACACCCGTTTTATCTCAATATTTAAGTGATCTGGTTGATTTAAGAATTTGTCTCACTAATAAGTGACCTATATCACTAAACAATAAGATATTTCTAAAATTATCTTTTTAGTTAATTATAAAAATTTAAGAAATATGTATAATTTGATAGACATGTTTATATTCGTTAAGTAGGTGTTTTAAAATGTTTTTCAATGGTATGAAGTTTGCGATTATTCGTGGAGTAGTTTGGGAGAAAAAAACATTTCTAAATTTCACTATTTATTATCCATAAGGGTATAATTGTAAAAAATGCTTAAATGTACTCTTTTCCTTGCTTGCTTCAAAAATTGTGCAAACTTAAACTAGGTCACTTATAGTGGGACGGAGGGAATTTTTTTTTTTTTTGGTGAACAAGGAACCTTTTGGTTAATAGGATTTTAAGGTTACAATGAGTTTAAGATTGAAAATACGAGAATACAAAAGTAACAATAACATACCGTAAGAGTACAATATCGAGAAATCCGACAAGAGAAAGAGAAGGATTACCGGAATAATACAAATACAAGTATGAATAAGATCCGATTAAATCGGAAGAAGGATGGTTTTTCTCGGAATTAAATGCCAACCATTTAATTTGTTTTTCTTCTTAAGAAAAAAATCCTCCCAACGTAGAAGTGATTTGTTCAAATCTCTTGTAAATAGCGATAAAGTTTCCGTCGTCAAAAACACCACTGATGAAGATTTCGTCGCCGGATAAGTTGATGATGAAGATTCTGATAAAGAGTTCGTCGCCGGAGACAACAAAGATGGATATCTCGTCGTTGGAGAGCATCACTATTAATCTTAGAACCCAACCCAATAACCCAAAATCACCTTTAAAACGAAGATAAACCTCAAACGAGTAGCTAAAATCACCAAAACGGTGTAAATAAGTAGAAAACATAATAAAAACTAAACTAATCTACAAAATTACTATTGATTTAGAGTCGAATATATATTTTATTTTAAAATGAGTAGAGTTAGATATGTATTATAATATAAAAAAGAATTACTGATTCATTAGTGTTGTCAGTAATTGGATATGACTCATTAATGTAAGCTGGCTAGCTAGCCATATAAAATAGCAAGAAATCGGAATCCAGTACACAATTCTCCCATTAAATGACCCTTGATTTTAAATAACATCTGACTCACACAATG
The DNA here is from genome assembly GCF_003573695.1 of Papaver somniferum. Taxonomy (NCBI): domain Eukaryota; kingdom Viridiplantae; phylum Streptophyta; class Magnoliopsida; order Ranunculales; family Papaveraceae; genus Papaver; species Papaver somniferum. The sequence goes on from NC_039363.1 coordinate 3,135,089, forward strand.
TCACATGAGTCAGACTCACAGGTTATCTGCTCACATCTTCTATCTCACATTTTGAACACTATTTTTTCCATAAAAACTACACGGTAACAAGTTTAAAACTAATATTTTGCCGAAATGTTATGCTCCTGTTACGGTGCTCTACATACATACCAAAAATGAATATATTCTAACACAGTAAGCATCACTATTTTCAATTTTAAGTTCAATAGCTGAAAATTCGTTGACTATCAACCGCTGATTTTGAAAGTAAATAGATGGTAACTTTATATATTTTGGGATGTGTTCATATTTAATACCAAAGTAGAGCTTTATATCAAGAACATACCTCAAAATATTAACTTCAAACCCATTACCATAAAAAAAAAATAGTTTCAGAGATTGAAAGCGGGAGTGGGTCCTCCCTAATCAGTAATATCCCAAATTAGATGTGAGCCATGGGGTTTTGTATTGAATAAACACCCGTTTTATCTCAATATTTAAGTGATCTGGTTGATTTAAGAATTTGTCTCACTAATAAGTGACCTATATCACTAAACAATAAGATATTTCTAAAATTATCTTTTTAGTTAATTATAAAAATTTAAGAAATATGTATAATTTGATAGACATGTTTATATTCGTTAAGTAGGTGTTTTAAAATGTTTTTCAATGGTATGAAGTTTGCGATTATTCGTGGAGTAGTTTGGGAGAAAAAAACATTTCTAAATTTCACTATTTATTATCCATAAGGGTATAATTGTAAAAAATGCTTAAATGTACTCTTTTCCTTGCTTGCTTCAAAAATTGTGCAAACTTAAACTAGGTCACTTATAGTGGGACGGAGGGAATTTTTTTTTTTTTGGTGAACAAGGAACCTTTTGGTTAATAGGATTTTAAGGTTACAATGAGTTTAAGATTGAAAATACGAGAATACAAAAGTAACAATAACATACCGTAAGAGTACAATATCGAGAAATCCGACAAGAGAAAGAGAAGGATTACCGGAATAATACAAATACAAGTATGAATAAGATCCGATTAAATCGGAAGAAGGATGGTTTTTCTCGGAATTAAATGCCAACCATTTAATTTGTTTTTCTTCTTAAGAAAAAAATCCTCCCAACGTAGAAGTGATTTGTTCAAATCTCTTGTAAATAGCGATAAAGTTTCCGTCGTCAAAAACACCACTGATGAAGATTTCGTCGCCGGATAAGTTGATGATGAAGATTCTGATAAAGAGTTCGTCGCCGGAGACAACAAAGATGGATATCTCGTCGTTGGAGAGCATCACTATTAATCTTAGAATCCAACCCAATAACCCAAAATCACCTTTAAAACGAAGATAAACCTCAAACGAGTAGCTAAAATCACCAAAACGGTGTAAATAAGTAGAAAACATAATAAAAACTAAACTAATCTACAAAATTACTATTGATTTAGAGTCGAATATATATTTTATTTTAAAATGAGTAGAGTTAGATATGTATTATTGTTTTAAAAATAAATTTTGAACGAAAAAGATTAAAATATAAAAAAGAATTACTGATTCATTAGTGTTGTCAGTAATTGGATATGACTCATTAATGTAAGCTGGCTAGCTAGCCATAGAAAATAGCAAGAAATCGGAATCCAGTACACAATTCTCCCATTAAATGACCCTTGATTTTAAATAACATCTGACTCACACAATGTCACATGAGTCAGACTCACAGGTTATCTGCTCACATCATCTATCTCACATTTTGAACACTATTTTTTCCATAAAAACTACACGGTAACAAGTTTAAAACTAATATTTTGACGAAATGTTATGCTCCTGTTACGGTGCTCTACATACATACCAAAAATGAATATATTCTAACACAGTAAGCATCACTATTTTCAATCTTAAGTTCAATAGCTGAAAATTCGTTGACTATCAACCGCTGATTTTGAAAGTAAATAGATGGTAACTTTATATATTTTGGGATGTGTTCATATTTAATACCAAAGTAGAGCTTTATATCAAGAACATACCTCAAAATATTAACTTCAAACCCATTACCATAAAAAAAAAATAGTTTCAGAGATTGAAAGCGGGAGTGGGTCCTCCCTAATCAGTAATATCCCAAATTAGATGTGAGCCATGGGATTTTGTATTGAATAAACACCCGTTTTATCTCAATATTTAAGTGATCTGGTTGATTTAAGAATTTGTCTCACTAATAAGTGACCTATATCACTAAACAATAAGATATTTCTAAAATTATCTTTTTAGTTAATTATAAAAATTTAAGAAATATGTATAATTTGATAGACATGTTTATATTCGTTAAGTAGGTGTTTTAAAATGTTTTTCAATGGTATGAAGTTTGCGATTATTCGTGGAGTAGTTTGGGAGAAAAAAACATTTCTAAATTTCACTATTTATTATCCATAAGGGTATAATTGTAAAAAATGCTTAAATGTACTCTTTTCCTTGCTTGCTTCAAAAATTGTGCAAACTTAAACTAGGTCACTTATAGTGGGACGGAGGGAATTTTTTTTTTTTTGGTGAACAAGGAACCTTTTGGTTAATAGGATTTTAAGGTTACAATGAGTTTAAGATTGAAAATACGAGAATACAAAAGTAACAATAACATACCGTAAGAGTACAATATCGAGAAATCCGACAAGAGAAAGAGAAGGATTACCGGAATAATACAAATACAAGTATGAATAAGATCCGATTAAATCGGAAGAAGGATGGTTTTTCTCGGAATTAAATGCCAACCATTTAATTTGTTTTTCTTCTTAAGAAAAAAATCCTCCCAACGTAGAAGTGATTTGTTCAAATCTCTTGTAAATAGCGATAAAGTTTCCGTCGTCAAAAACACCACTGATGAAGATTTCGTCGCCGGATAAGTTGATGATGAAGATTCTGATAAAGAGTTCGTCGCCGAAGACAACAAAGATGGATATCTCGTCGTTGGAGAGCATCACTATTAATCTTAGAACCCAACCCAATAACCCAAAATCACCTTTAAAACGAAGATAAACCTCAAACGAGTAGCTAAAATCACCAAAACGGTGTAAATAAGTAGAAAACATAATAAAAACTAAACTAATCTACAAAATTACTATTGATTTAGAGTCGAATATATATTTTATTTTAAGATGAGTAGAGTTAGATATGTATTATTGTTTTAAAAATAAATTTTGAACGAAAAAGATTAAAATATAAAAAAGAATTACTGATTCATTAGTGTTGTCAGTAATTGGATATGACTCATTAATGTAAGCTGGCTAGCTAGCCATAGAAAATAGCAAGAAATCGGAATCCAGTACACAATTCTCCCATTAAATGACCCTTGATTTTAAATAACATCTGACTCACACAATGTTACATGAGTCAGACTCGCAGGTTATCTGCTCACATCTTCTGTCTCACATTTTGAACACTATTTTTTCCATAAAAACTACACGGTAACAAGTTTAAAACTAATATTTTGACGAAATGTTATGCTCCTGTTACGGTGCTCTACATACATACCAAAAATGAATTTATTCTAACACAGTAAGCATCACTATTTTTAATCTTAAGTTCAATAGCTGAAAATTCGTTGACTATCAACCGCTGATTTTGAAAGTAATAGATGGTATCATGGTAACTTTATATATTTTGGGATGTGTTCATATTTAATACCAAAGTAGAGCTTTATATTAAGAACATACCTCAAAATATTAACTTCAAACCCATTACCATGAAAAAAAATAGTGTCAGAGATTGAAAGCGGGAGTGGGTCCTCCCTAATCAGTAATATCCCAAATTAGATGTGAGCCATGGGGTTTTGTATTGAATAAACACCCGTTTTATCTCAATATTTAAGTTTGGGGAAGACTTTTTAGTATCTATTTTCATTGGTTTGTAGTCATTTCAGAAATCAGTTTACTGGACCGCACTTTACAATGTATTTAAGCCAATTCAAAAACTACCATTATTACGATCCACGCTACCAGTCAAATGTGACTATGGCGAGCACTTACAGATGACATAAACGAAACCGGAGGTGAAAACCGAGCCATACATATTTTGATTGTTTTTTTTTCCACTGGACTACATTAAGGGCAACCCCATTACTTGTGCCCTTAATGTAGATAAGGGATTTAAGATCGGATTCATTACGGAGTTAATAAGTGGATAGGTAGGAACCAACCAAATGATAAATGGAATAGCGGTCCATCTTCAACATCGGAGTATAAAGTCACACCTTCCAATCGTTTTTATTTACTTTATATTTTGTTTCATGAATCAGTTAAAAATAAGCAGTGTATCAAAATTCATATAAGACAACATAGATTATGGTATCTCTCCGATACCCACCTATTGGTAATATTTAAAACGTCGTGGATGCAGAACTCATTTTTTTTCCTGGTAAGTTCAATATCATTGATGAACCTTTAGATATTTTCAAAGAGATGCCGTGAACAAAGCTAATTTGCCAGCCCCAGGCCGAGATGCAATTGACAGAATTAAAATATGCAAGACGCGTCACAAAGATGAAAAATGCAAGATGATTTCGCCCCTTCCACGTCCGCCTCTTGATAAAAAGTTCTTTCATTATTTCTTTCGAGTGGAGGCCAACAAGGCAACAACATCCCTGACCTAAGGCTGGCCAAAAGGGTATTTGGGAGTCTAAACCGACCACGGAGTGCTCAACAATGAATGAATATGTAAGCAACAAACCCAATATTATAACGCGAAAAAGCAAAATGATGAGACTGATACAGCTAATTTAATCACAGTGCGCTGTATATTCAAAGTTCAAACAACTAAGAAAGAACCTTCTTGGATTAGCAATCTTCAATCATACATCTCTTTTTTTTTTAAATCTATAAATATCTCCATTTCTCTTCCTTCAAACTCATCACTCTCAATTTCAAAACACATCAAACAACAAAAATTCTCTTTTCTTTCTAGCTAAAATCTTCTCTGCATCTTTACGCATTTCTAATTCTCTTTAAGAAAAATGAAGATCTCTGCAGTATTCGCAATCTTTATGATCATTGGTTTGTTATCAACTTCATCAAGACACTACAGAAAAGAAGGCTTCTAGGGACGGCCACTTTTAAAAAAAACGTCCCTAGAGATTAGTTGTTGGGACACTCCACTTTAGCCGTCCCTAGAACTGTCCATTTGGGACGTCCCTATCTGGCCGTCACTATTGGTCCACTAATAGGGACGCATTATTTTTACCCGTTCCCAATAGATAGATTTTTGACGGTTACGATTGAGTCATCAGTAGTTTAATTATTTTACGCCTGAAAACACAGGAAAACATTTTCTTTTCTTTTTTTCTTGGTTATACCGGCCTTCTTTCAGTTTCTCTTCACATTCTTCCTCCCCTGCTGAAAAAATCTCGTTAAGTTAAACCTCCTCCGTTCGTGATTTTACCCTGTGAGATCTCAAATTCGTCCGCAGTGAAGCGACACTTGATTCTAAGGTTAAATTTCTTCCTCCTTCTCTTTCAGTCTTACGTTGATTTGATTTTAGGTTTTGCGAATTTTTTTTTAAAACCTCACGTTGTTGTTTTTTGATTTTAGGGTTTGCAAATTACAAGAGCACACTTTCCGCATCTCCATCGATTTTGGGAATTCAGGTGGTTTTATATCAAATTTCAGTTACTGATTTCTTCAACAAATTAGTGATGTGCGTTATTTTATTTTGTTTGATATGTGACATATGTCTGCTCATAGTTTTATACTTTGTCATATCATGTAATTGATTCGAAATTAGGGATTTAAATGCTGGCAGAGTTAGGTTTAATGGCTCCAATTTCACTTGCATTGTGATTCCAATTAGCTAGAATGTTGCTTCATGCCCCTTTCTCATTTTTATTACGGAATCTAGGATTTTCTTTAATAATGAGAATGAATCAGGGATTGAATCCCACTTGAAAGTGAGTTAGTTGAGTGCTTGGTAGTTGTACCAAAAGGTGTACTGTGGGGGTTCCAATCCCATTTACATTGAGTAGTATCAACTGAGTGCTTGTCTGTCTTTTGATTTGGATTAGCTGAAATGTTGCGTCGAGCTTTCATTATAATTTCACGAATGCTAGTGGGTTGCGTTAATCGTAAGTTTGTTCCTTAGTTTGTGTTCATATTCATGTGAACCTGGATTTGGTTATTATTTCATTTCTTTTTGTTTTTGTTAGATGAACGCGATTAAATCTGTATTCAAGAAATTTGACGACTAGGTTCAAAGTTTAAATGTCTTGTAGGGGATGGACCCCCATTATTTTGGTAAGTGCATGTTATACACATGATATGCCAGCTCAAGCACCTTTCAGTTTGCAAATTACTTTTATGCAACGGAACTTTGTTTTGGATGGTCCTCTTTTATGGAGTTCTTCCTCTTGGGAAAGTAACTTCCTTGCTGGAACTAAATTTAGGTTATCTGGCATCCCCCAAGCTCTTCTTTTAGGGGTCAAGTTTTCTATAACTATTATCCCTCATGACTTACAGGAAGGGACGACTAATCATACCTGATCCAACAGCTGCCTCCAAACTCATAAAAGTCGGTGAGGTCTTGGATGCAGTGGTTTGGAATTTAAATAAAGTGTGAGTATGAGGTTACTTGTTACTAGATGCAATTATTCAGTAGAAACTGTCGGTGGAAAACGTTTCGCTTAGTAATTCATTTGTGATTACTGGAGGGATCACAAGTACACAATGAAATTTACAGGGTTTGAAATTTATCCATGCTCTTATTATCCCTTTTATCATTTACCCACTAGCGCAAGGATCACAACATGACATTTAGAGAATACCATCTCCCTTGAACCAATGTTTGCTTAATTCCGGGGTTGTTTTATTTTTATTTTGCTGAAACCATGGAAAACTGATTCATTTTCTTTATTGGATTTCACATTGTTGGATATTTTCTAACGAATTCACACTCAATAGAAATAATATTCCATATTGTTTTCATTACCTGGAGATGCACTTTAGGATTTGAAGGAGAAATAATATCCCCATTGCTCTTTCCTGAGAGATAGAAGTCATAGTTATGTACTTCTGCTGCTGTGTATTTATCCATGTTCTTATTAGCCCTTTCATGTTCTTATTAGCATCGTTTGTTATTATCACTACAAAAAAGAAGGCCTCTAGGGACGGCCACTTTTTTGAATTATCAGATATTGGATACAAAACCAGTATAATCTCAGAATGTCATTAATTTGTGTGTTTGTCATGTTATCCACAAATGTAATTGTGATTATTCCATGCCAACAGAATAGATTGTTTAATCGAGCATGTGTGTCTGAAAGGTCCAATTCAATAATCTTGGTCTTACTTTGATTGATTGATTATATTAACTGGCGCAATATATACAAACTCCTCACTATAAAACAGGTGGTAATTGATAGGGAAATTGACATTTGTTCCAATATACTAGAAGACAACGTAGACTTAAAGGTTGGTGGTCATGATCATTTTATCTATGTACAATACTCATTGACTTAAGGTGTGTTGCGCCAGGTGCATATTGCTGGTGTTGGCGATTGGGTTCATTTCATCGCAGGATCATTCTCTGGCTTGCATGCTCATAATCATCCCTCGCTATTAACTTATAAAGGTAATGGAATTGTTAAATTTGTAAAGTTTAGTGTAACTATCACCAAGTAATTCTTACTAATTCATGTCTGTCCTGCGTTCTTTTCCTCTTTCTGTTGGGTTTGTGGCATATGTGTGCGTGCGTGATTAGTGGTTTCCGTTAATCATAAGTTTGTTCCTTAGTCATTTTGTGTAAAACCATGGATAAGAGCTGGGTTCACAAGGATCGGTGGGTTAAAGAGTATGAAGATGGCGTGAGGCTATTCTTGGACCATGCATTCGAGAAAGGAGTTGTTACTGAAGATAGTAAAATGAAATGTCCTTGCAGAAAGTGCAATAATGTTAATTACAAAGTTAGAAGTGAAATTTTCAGTGATTTGATATTGCACGGTATGATGAGAAATTATACTACATGGTTTCATCATGGTGAGAGTTTAAGCTCAATGGTCTCATCAAGTATCGCACCACAAGATACATGTTTTGAGGTCAGAAATAACAACGATGAACGACCAGGGGATGACCTTTTTGGCATGCTGCGAGCTGTGTGTGGAATACCAATGCGTGATAATGAAGGTATGGATGATAGGGGTTACGGTGAAGGTATGGATGATATGGATGGCGATGAAGATATGGATAATGGGGATGGAGGAGCGAGTGGTTTACCATGTAATTGTACAACTTCTAGGTTTTATAAATTTATCGAGGAGTCAAAGATACCATTGTATCCTGGCTGCGAAAAATGTCAGTGATGTCTTTTCTTGTCCGATTTTGGAAATATAAATGTGTTGGCGGGATGTCTGAGAAGTCAGCCAAGGATATGCTTCAACTTATGAGGGATTCATTTCCTGATAATTGTAATTTGCTAGAAAATTTCACACAGTGCAAGAAAATACTTTCAGAGTTAGGATTGACTTACAATAAGATTGATGCGTGTCCGAATGACTGCATTCTTTATTATAAGGAGTACGCTGATAGGGAAACATGCCCTGTTTGTAAAGCATCTCGTTACAAATATGGAACCAAAACACCAGCTAAGATTCTTCGCCACTTTCCTTTGAGACCTCGGCTACAGCGGCTGTACATGGAATCTAAGACTACAGGATATATGAGATGGCATGCTGAAGGGCGTCCAAGGGATGGTAAAATGAGACATCCAGCTGATTCTGAAGATTGGAAGCATTTCGATGAGATGAATCCGACGTTTGCTGCTGAACCGAGGAATATCAGACTAGGTTTAGCAACAGACGGTTTTAGTCCATACCATTCAACCAGAAATCCGCATAGCACATGGCCTGTGGTCCTTTTACCATACAATCTGCCCCCATGGTTGTGCATGAAGCAACCTAACATGATCTTGTCTTTGCTTATACCAGGCCCCTATAGTCCAGGTATGCCATTTTCTCTATCTCTGACTTGTCATTTTTTTTAAATCTGTATATGATATTCCTTATATTGTTGTTGAAAGTATATAAACAAGTCAGTTCAATAGCCAACTTATAATGCTGTAAGGTTTATTTAGTATGAGATCATTTATATTGCCAATTTTTTAAAATCTCTATATAATAGTTTTAAATTATAATGACAGAAGCAGTTTTATCTTGATTCGAGTATAATTATTTTAAATCATTATTCCCCAGGTAACGATATTGATGTATACATGAGGCCCTTAATCGACGAGCTTAAGGAGTTTTGGGAAGAAGGGGAAAATACATATGATTCTTCACGAAATGAAATGTTTAATATGCCTGTGGGTTTATTGTGGACTATAAGTGATTATCATGGACTAGCGATGCTATCAGGATGGAGTATCAAAGGCAAGTTGGCATGTCCAACGTGTCAGGAAGATACACCGCATCAGAGGTTGAAGCATGGAAGAAAAACCTGCTACATGGGACACCGACGCTTCTTTCCAATGGGTCACAGGTTTCGCTCTCTAACGAAGGAATTCAATGGTAATGTGGAATACGGTTCACCACCAAACCCATTGTTAGGGCCAGATATCTTGCAGAAGCTAAAACACATTCCACATGTATTTGGAAAACAGTTTGAGGATAGTCTGATGGGTGATCGTCCACGCAAGAGAAAAGAACGAGAATCAAATACAGCTACGAGTAACATGTCGGGCAATTGGAAGAAATTGAGTATTTTTTATGAACTGCCGTACTGGGCAGATAATATACTCAAACACAATTTAGATATCATGCACACTGAGAAGAATGTGTGCGATAGCGTTATTGGTACTCTGCTGGATATGGATAAGAAAGCCAAGGATGGTCTAAAGGAAAGGTTAGATCTTCAGCTCCTAAATCTCAGACCTGAGCTTCACCCAATTATGACTGCAAATGGGAAGAAATTCTTCTTACCAAATGCATGTTACTTTATGGATAATGCTAAAAAGGAGATGTTCCTTAGTGTCTTGAATAACTTGAAGACCCCAGATGGTTACTCTTCACTCATTGCAAGATGTGTGAATATGAAACAGCGTAAGATTTTTGGATTAAAGAGTCATGATTCACATGTGATAATGCAGCAGCTATTGCCTTTGGAAATTCGAAAGACGTTGTCAGATAGAGTTAGTTCTGTGTTAATTGAGTTAAGTTCATTCTTCCAAGAACTATTCTCCAAGAATTCACGGCCTAAAGACTTCAAATAATTAGAAAAGCGCATCACACTCATTCTCTGTAACTTGGAGCAGATATTTCCTCCTGCCTTCTTTGACATTATGGTACACTTGCTTATCCATTTGCCAACAAAGGCGCGTATTGGTGGACCTGTTCAGTATCGATGGATGTACCCGATTGAAAGGTATATGGTCTCTTTATTCTCTTTCTCTTTTGGCATTCAAATTTGGTTCTTTGTTACCTTTTAGATTGAATGTTGTACATCTTCATTTTTTTTTTGTGCATTTAAATTTGGTTCTTTGTTACCTTCTGAAGTAAACTAGTGTCACTTTATTTTCTTCTTTGTTTGAACTTGAGATTGCATAAGTTCTTAGTCATCATTCATCGGTGAATTTCGTTTCCTGCATCAATGAATTCATCATAGAATTGGAATAAGGATTATTCGATTTGAATTCTTCAACAGGTATTTGTACACTCTCAAGAAATATGTCAGGAATAAAGCTCATCCGGAGGGATCCATTGCTGAAGGATATTTGGCTGATGAATGTGTGACATTTTTGTCGAGGTACCTCAAAGATGTAGAGTCACGAATAAACAGACCAGTTAGATACGTGGATGATACACACATTGGGAATGCTGCATGGATTTTTCTAAGTGGCAATCAAAAAGGTTGTTGCACGACTATATCCTTTTCAATGATGCTAACGTGGATACATACGCAGAGTAAAATTTCTGTTTTCTGTAATTGGATCTCTAATGATATAACTAATTAGGTATTTGCTGGTCTAATTAAATGTATTATGGACGAGTTATCTCTAATTAATTTGTTGTTTCTTTGATGTAGGAAACAGAAGGCCACTCTGGCTATGTTACACCCTAAAATGAATCAACGTTAGCGCCAAGGGAAACACAAAAATGAGTTTGTTGATTGGTTCAGGGACCATATCATGTTACTTGGTCAAGCTAAATTACCATTTGCAGAAGGATTGGACGTGCTAGCTGAAGGTCCATTCACAACTACGAGACGATTCACCGGTTATACTACTCGTGGTTATAGCTTCAGAACAGTCAGTAAGGATTCTAGAGCAAAGACACAGAACAGTGGTATTGTAGTAGAGTCAACAGCACCTTTCTATAGGAATGCAGCGGATCAGAACCCGAACAATGATACTGAGCTCACATATTATGGACAAGTTAAAGACATAATTGAGCTGACTTATAGACAAAGCCGTAAATTTGTATTATTCGAGTGTGACTGGTTTGATGTTGTTAGTGGATCAGGCAGAGGTAAGAAGGTGTATAACTTAGGGTTCACTCTCGTAAATTTCAATCATCGCATACCAACACAGAAAGAAGAACCTTTCGTTTTGGCCTCTCAAGTGCGGCAAGTTTTTTATTCTCAAGATCCTATAGACTTGGATTGGCACGTGGTGGTAAGGAATATACCCAGGGATGTTTTTGACATGGGTGAGGGTAATGCTGATGAACTACTTGACACTGATCCATTTGGAAGGGATTCTGAGCAAGTCGGTATTGAAGATGATGATATCAGCGTTGTTAGAGATGAAGGGAGTGGGGTGTTTGTTGATGCTCCAGCAAGGAATGTTAATAGTCAACAAGGTGTATAAAACGGAAGTGTTTATGAAAACATTGAAGAAGAAGAAGAAGAAGATGACGAAGAAGAAGAAGAATACGTCGGGGACAAGGAAGAATCAGAAGATGAAGAGTACGTAGATGGGGTTACAGATAATGATGATGGTGGTGATGGTGATAGTGATGGTGATAGTGAAGATGATGGTGATAGTGTTAACCTGAACAACTGAATCGATGATGATTAAGTTCATCATTTGTAACTTAATTAGGATTTTCTATTTGCGAACTAGTTCTGTACAAGTTTTGAACCATTATTTGTGCTTATAATACTACATTATTATTTGTCCTTATTATACTACGTTATGATTTGTGCTTATTATTTCCTTAGCAAGAACTGCAGGAGATCTGATGTTGTTTTCTGTACTAACATCATTGGTTCCCATTACGTCATTTGTTTCCATGTGTTGTAGGATGACTGATCAAGAAGGGACAAAAGGAAAGGGCGTTCGAGGGAAAGGAAGTTGTTATTCCTAGAAGATGTCGAAGAGGGACAGAAGCTACCGGTGGAAAAATTCATGAGTCAGCCTTCTGGGGAGCACCAATCAGATCTAGATCATTATATCGGCCGTCTAGCTAGAGATGGTTACATGCTTCCATTGTCCGTATCCAATTGGAAGTATATGGCGCCTAATCGGATTCAGAAAGCTTTGGATGATATAAAGGTGAAGTTCATTGCCCTTCAAATTATTTGGTAATAATTCAGGATAGTAGTTTAAGTTGACATCTAATTGGTTTCATTTTATTCAATTTTGCATCAAATTTATTGACGGAGCCATTCATTTCCTAATAATTGTGTTGTTTTTGTATTTAATGACAGCATGTATTTGACTGCCCCCAAGAACTTGATGCTACCATCAGGAGTAGGCTTAATCATTACTGGAGGGATCACAAACATACAATCAAATCAGCAGGGTATGATCCGAACAGAAGTGAGGCGCATAATCTTGCACACCGACCTGCAGATGTTGTGGAAAGTCAGTGGGCGCCGTTAGTTAAAATGTGGAATACCCAGAAAAATAAAGTACGTATTTGTTGTTATCCATGCTCTTTTTAGCCGTTCTATCATTTTCCCACTAGAAAGGCTCACAGCAAGCGTCGTTTGTTATTATGATTTTGTTTTGAAACATGAGTTGGCGGCTAAGAATAAACAAAATAGGTCCAAACAAACAATTCAACACACTGGTGGCTCCAAGACACATATGGAATATGCAAAAGAGGTAAAGATTCTGTTCAGTTTGATCTTGGTGAGGATGTTTCGTATGTTATATGCAACCAACAACACAAAATTTCATTTTACAGATGCTAGCCAAAACAGGAAGGTTCCCTGAACGACACGAGATATTTCGTAGAACCAGGACAAAGAAAAGGAAAACATCATATCCAAATGAAGAAGTGATGGATCATGTTCCTGCTGAACAATACGTATACCTTTATACTTCTAAGTTTTCTTTCGGGTCATCTGTTTTTTGCATTTGTAATTCGAATTGGCCTAACTTTCGAGATTGATTTACTTGTAGGATCGCATGGTGGAAATACACAACCAGGATAACCAACCTGGATCTGGAGTCGTTTTAGGTGGACGAAATGATGCATTTGCGGCTGTAATGGGACCAGATAGGCGTGGTCGGGTCCGTTGCTTTGGCAGCACTGTGAAGCCGAAACAGTTTTGTGGCGAGTCATCATCATCAAGTAAAGTCGTTCAATTGACAGAGGAAAATGCAATGCTCAAACGAAGGTTTGCAGAATTGGAGGCTCAAGTTGCAGTATTACCACCAAATCAGAACAACGAAGGACTCGAGGTATCATACATCATTCACTTTTTTCTTCTTGTACATGCAATTTCAGTCAATAGTGGAAACATTTTGGCAGAATGCAACTATTGATTGTTGCCATTTTGAATTGATATGATTAACCTTAGACTCAGTGGTTATTTAGGTATGTATGAGCTTCCGTGTTATCTAAGTCACTATCTCTTAGGCCACCTGGCACAAAATTAGGTTCTCAACTATGCCTTAAGCGTCATTGTTTAGGCTTCATGGTGGTCTCTAAGAACTGGGGAGTAAGTATTGAATATCTGGAGTGGCTTAGCAACATGTGCGCTGTGACTTAAAGTCAGCCTATGACCCTATGTCTTAAATTTACCTTAATGCTCTATGTTGTGTTAATTGACGAAAAGACCAGTCTCCATTAGAATCTCAGAACTGATTGTTGCCATTATGAATGTGTTGAGTTTTTTTTCTCTTTTCCTGGCTGAGAAGAATGTAACTATCGAGTATTTATTGAGTATATTTCTGTTTGTTGCAGGAAATGTGACATGAAAAGCTGCATGAAGGGTTAGTTGCCAGATTTTGACAGATGATAGACAGATGATAAAATAGCACTCAAATGCCGCAGGCTGCTAATTGTAGTTAACAGATGAGACACCATTTACTGTAGAGATTATATGAACATCTAAACTTTTGCTTGTTTTTTGAGAATGGTTGGGTCTCTTTTGTAAACAAATAACTTGGTTTTTGAGTATCCATACAAAAAAAAAAGTCTTCTATGAGTTTGTCTTTGTTCTGTGGATGTATGGCATTCTAGTTGTCTCTAGTTTTATGATGTATGGCATCCAATCCTATGAGGGGATGGCATTCTGCCAATTAAAGCAGGGGAACAAAGCTTCAATATTCAGATATTAGGGACCTTGTTTTTCTGGCGGTTTAAAAACCGTCCCTAAAAGATGGAGCCGTCCCTAGAAGAATTAGTGGCGGCCAAAAAGAAACGTCCCTAGAAGATGGAGCTGCCCCTAGAAGGGTTAGTGGCGGCCCAAAAGAAACGTCCCTAGAAGATGAAGCCGTCCCTAATAGTATTACTGACGGCCACTCAGAACCGTCCCTAGAAGGAAAATCCGTCCTTAGTAGTATTAGTGACGGTGGATCTGGGGACGCAACTACAAAGGTCCCTAATATATTTTTGGGACGGCTTTCAAGTTCTTGGGATGTTTTTCTGACCGTCCCTAGAGGCCTTCCGTTTTGTAGTGAAAGCTCAAGCTCCAACAGCAACACCAACTGTTGCACCTGTTCCAATTGCTTCACCACCAACAGTAGTTGCACCTGTACCAGCAGTTTCATCACCAGCACCATCAGTAGCACCAGTTACATCACCTACCGTTTCACCAACATCAGCTCCTACTCCATCTTCATTAGCTCCAACACCTGCCCCTGCTAAAGCTCCAGCTGCTGCTGCCCCTGGAACCACCCCTGCTTCAGCTCCAGCTGATGCACCATCATCAAGTGCACACAGATTTGTGGCTGTTGGATCTGCTTTTGTTGGTACATTTGTTGCTTCTGTTTTCTTATTCTAAGACCAAGATCATTTGAGTAATATTTAGCCGCTGGATTTTAATCTAGGAATCGGTTGAATCGGCGTGATTTGATCTCATCATATTTTTTCTTCTTTTAATTCTTTTGAATTTCCATTTTTGGATTTTTTTTCTCTTATGATTTACTCCCTCCGTCCCACTATTAAATGACCTAGTTCAAATTCGCACAATTTTTAAGGCAAGCAATGGAAAAGAATATTTTAAGCATATTTTACAATTATACCCTTATAGATAATAATTAGTGAAATTTTAAAATGATTTATCTCTCAAACTACACCATTGATGTTCGCAAACTTTATACCATTGAAAAGCATTTTAAAACACCTACGTAACGAATACAAATATGTCTGTCAAATTATGCATATTTCATATATTTCTTATAGTCAATTAAAAGGATAATTTAAGAAATATCTCCTTGTTTAGTGATATAGGTCACTTAACAATGGGACAGAATCTAAAAATAAATAGGTCACTTAATAGGAGGTGGAGGGAGTATTATTTTTTATTTGGGGACTATTATTGTTACTGATAGTGCGGTGGAGGACGAATGAATTCTTTGTAAGCTTTGGTGTACATAGGATATTATTGAATAAAATTGATTCTTCTTATTTGTCTATTTAAACATTCTAATTTGGATCTTTACCAAATTGGTTGTTAATTTTTTTTTTTTTGAGTATGGTAAAGTCATTAACCATGAGTAGATGATATCAAATTAACCTGAGATTTCTAGGACAGAATATTGAGGTTCCATTCTATCAATTTGGTTGATTCCTCTTCATTTTTCATTTGCTTTTAAATTCCCATTACAGGGGTTTATACAATGTCAATTCAAGCGCAACATCTTTTGGTTTATTCTTAATTGTAGTTCTTTCCCTAATTTTTACTATTTGCTTGGTTGTCAATATTTAACTTGGATGCAGCATAAGCATTTATGTGTGGGTGTCCATGATCACGCCTGGGTTCTTCGCAGCATCAGGGTTGGTTACATCCTTAGGATTTTCTTATTACATTCAGATGATCAACAATAATATGTTTACCTAGTCTAAGAATGCTAAGCAACAATTGCTCAAAAAGATGGATTTTTGGGGTTATTTGTGACGCAATTACGTGGGTCTGTGGCGGGCTACATTTATCTAAAACTAGAGATTAAGAGGATCAGAACTTGGTGACATTTTGATGGGATTTGGTTTGTTACCAATTTGGTGGTGCAGACCATCTTGCGAGAGGGAAACAAGGGGTGGGTTGATTAGCTAATAGGCATGACAGTTGGTGGGAACAATTTTGTGCTTTAGTTCGTGGAAGATTTTCTCCTGTAAAATTTGTTGATGCTATATTAGATATTAGCACAATTGATCAGAAAGGTACTGTACGTGAACATATACCTGAATTTGAGCATCTATTAAACTTTTTTGATTTTCCTGAGTATTACTTGATCAGTTGCTTCATTCGTTCTTTAAAACCTCATACTGGTACTACGGTTAAGTTATTGGCACCACAAACATTTATTGAGGCTTTTACTAAAACAATTCATCAAGAAGAAGCTTATGCAGCTGTTACTAAGGCTGTCACTAGACAACCTTACCATCCTCCTCCATTCAGGCATGTTGCTGCGGTACAACCTACTCCGTACAATAAGTCTTCTTTGCATCCAGGAGCTAGACGTTTGTCACCAACTGAAAAAAAAAGAATGAAGAGACCAAGGTCTTTGCTTTAACTGTAATTAACTCTTCAAGCCTAATCATGTTTGGGTAAATCCCATATTAACTATCTTGGATACTGATGAGGAGATTAATGAGCTTTCTACAACACCATCTGAAGCTGTACCTCTTACTTCAATTGAAGATATTCCTATTGCTTTTGAGGTTGTAGACTCAACTGACAGTGATCCTAAAATTTCCTTCAATTCATTCATGGGATCTACTTTTCCAGGGACTATGTGAATTACTAGTACCACCAAGACTCAGTCTATTACAGTTTTGCTTGATTCTCCACCCATAATTTCTTACATCCGTTTGTGGCTAAGAAATGTGGTTATGAGATTCACTCTAAGAAATCTCCACTAAGTGTCACAGTTGGTGATGGAGGGAAGCTGGACACTAGAGGTTATTTTATAGATGTTCCTATACGACTTCAACAATATGAATTTACCACTGATTTCCATTTACTTGATATTAGTGGATGCGACGCAGTTTTTGGAGTTCAATGGTTAAGGACGTTAGGACCAATTAAATGGGATTTTGCAAAATTAACCATGCAGTTTCACATTAATGACGCAGTTGTTTCATTAATAGGGAACAACAAATCAACATTAATGATTTTGGAAGCAAAATCAATGCATCATTTATTACATCAGGAAAATCATGGGATTTTTTTTCAAATATGTGCATTAAATACTTCCATGAATGCTTCTTCAGTTATCCCTCCAGCAGTGCAGCAATTACTTTCTCAGTTTGATGATATATTAAATTACCAACTACTCTTCCTCTAGAACGTCTTCATGATCACCGTATTCCATTATTACTATATTCTTCTCCTGTTAATGTGCGAACATATAGATATCCTCATTTTCAGAAAGACGAGATAGAAAAAATAATTACTGAGCTTCAGCAAGCTAGATTTATACGACCAAGTTCTATTCCTTATTCTTCTCCCATCCTTATGGTAAGAAATAAAGATGGCTCTTGGCGTATGTGTGTAGATTAAAGGGATTTAAACAAACTGACCATTAAGGATCGTTTTCCCATTCCAACGGTCGATGAATTAGTCGATGAATTATTTGGTGCAGCTGCGTTTCCCAAGATGGATTTACGTTCTGGGTATTATTAGATCATACTTTATCAACAAGATATTCCAAAAACTGCTTTCAGGATACATGATGGTCATTTTGAATTCTTAATTCTACCTTTTGGATTATCGAATGCACCTACAACCTTTCATAGTTTAATGATTCATATCTTCAGGCCACATTTACGGAGGTTTGTCCTTGTTTTCTTTGATGACATATTAGTCTATAGCAAGAACATGTCTGACCATCTAGAACATTTAGCTATTGTGTTTAATATTTTATGCACTAATAAGATGTTTGTCAAAGATACAAAGTGCACTTTTGCATAACCATCTGTTGGATATTTAGGCCATGTAATTTCTTCTGCAGGGGTTTCAGTTGAGAATGATAAGATACAGTGCATATTGTCTTGGCCACTTCGGACTACAGTTAAAAAGTTGAGAGGTTTTCTTGGCTTCGATGGTTACTATTGAAAATTTGTGAAGGATTTTGGTAAAATCAGTGCACCTCTAACACAATTACTCAAGAAAGATGCTTTTCATTGGACTAAACAAGCTATGCATGGTGTGTTAAGTTGCTTGAAGAGTTTCATTCTAACCCTATTGATGGTCATTCTGGATATTTGAGAACTTACAAGAGACTCCAGCAAAAAATTTACTGGACGGGGATGAAGAAATCCATAAAATATTTTATTTCCAAATGTGATACTTGTCAACGTAATAAGTAAAAATTGATAGCTCCACCTGGTGATATATGGTTAGATGTTTCGATGGATTTTGTGGATGGATTTCCAACTTCTAATAGAAAAAATTTGATTCTTGTGGTAGTGGATCGATTATCTAAGTATGCACATTTTATACCTCTCATACATCCGTATACTGCCAGTTCTGTGGCTGAGATTTTCGTACGTGAGATTTACGTCTTCATGGCATACCTAGGAGTATTGTTAGTTATCGTGATCCAATATTTATCAGTAATTTTTGGGAAACATACTTTGCATTACAGAATACCAAGTTGTGTCACAGTTCTGCATATCACCCACAATCTGATGGGAAAATTGAAGTTACAAATCGTACTTTGGAATGTTACCTACGTTGTTTTGATGGAACAAAACCTAGTGATTAGTCAAAGTGGCTTCCATGGACATAATGGTAGTATAAAACTAGTTTTCACACTGCTATTCAGATGACACCGTACCAAACAGTGTACAGTCTACCACCACCTACAATATCATCATATTTACCAGGATAAACTTTTGTTCATGCTGTTGATTCTAATTTGAAGGCAAGAAATTACACTCTGAAACTTCTGCAATCATATCTACAAGCTTCTTAAAAAAGAATGAAGAAATATACTGATACAAATCGTACCGAGCGAAGTTTTGTTGTTGATGATTTGTTTTTTCTTTGTCTACAAACTTACAGACAAAGCACTGTCTATACTCAGGCATATTCTAAACTCTCTCCAAAATTTTATGGACCTTTTCGTGTTTTGGGGAAAATTGGGCTTGTAGCTTATAAGTTAGAACTACCTGTTACAATTCGAATTCATCCAATATTTCATGTTCCACAACTGAAGTTGAAACTTGGTTCAACCAATATTGTTGATACTAATCTGCCAGTTACAGTTGATTATGCATATTGGGAACCAGAGATCATTTTAGAAAGAAGAATGTTCAAAAAAGGGAATCATGAAGGCACTAAATTGTTGGTTAAGCGGAAGGACCATCCAACAAAAGAAGTTACTTGGGAAGATGCTGATAAGTTGCTGTTGCGATTTCTGGAATTTGATGCTTGAGAACAAGAAATTTTTCCTGCAGGGAGGGATGTTGTGATACCAACTCCTAAAAAACCTGGTTTTCCTTATTTAGCTTACTTTAATTAAGTCAGTTTCCTTATTTCATACAATCTTAAAATCAACGTCTTTATTACTTGATCAACAAGTTTAGTAGAGAATAAATACGTAACTTGAGGTCTATTAATTATCAACCAAAATATAATAATTCAGCTTATATAGTTTTTCTTCCCAGAGCTGTGGTTAAACCCCAATTCAAAGGGTTTATTCGGCTCTTTCTTGTGTACTAAGCTTATCTCCAGTGTTAAAAAGACTATAACCCTAACATAAACCTCATTTAATTGGGGAAGATTGAATTAAAAGGGGATGAGAATGAATTCTAGTACCCTAACTTAGGCGAATGAAACTACCATAATATTCCACCCTGATATTTAAACCTAAAAGCCCAATAAATTTAAACCAACAAGGCAACAACGCCTAATTCATTGCGGTTTTAATTCGTTTCTCTTTTCTTTTTTCCTTTCTAAACGTAACGGTCATTTTCTTCCTATTCGTCAGTTTTCAAACTTAATTCATCGTCAATGTATGGTTAGAAAACTTGTATTTCGATTAACTTCTTCTACAAATATGGGTCCTCGCAAAAACAAATCAAATAAAGGTAGATAACCCTAAAGTGATTTAAAAAAATCCTTTGTGTTACTTTCTGTACGCATGTTGAATCATGAAAAACTTCCATGGTCTTTGATTTGGGAACATGAAGACACTTTTTCATGATCTTTTGTACGGAAGATTACCAGTTTTAGGGTCATCATGGTCGATTATACAAGATAATGACGACTGAACTAGTGTATAAACCTTGGTTCCTAGAGTCGTCTGAGTAAAATTATGAACCATGTCTCCTAGAGCACTGTTCGGTCGACTTCGTAAGTTTTGTTATCTCAAGTTGGTTGTAAATGTTAGCTAAACAAAACTATATCTTAATTAATCTACTAAAGTCAAGTCTCAGACTAGGTATAAATCTTGGTAGTTTAGTATTAGACATCACTAAATAACCCTCGAAGACTGAAGATCGACAAAGATATTTGGAGAACTTCATTTAAAAAAAAGGTATGTGAAGAATGAACCATTCACTTCTAGTATATTTAACATTGCATAGAAGAAATTTTGAGTGAAGCTTGTCTTGTTAAACATCTCGAAATATGATTTAAGAAATGAATATTTATATGTTCTTAGCAATATTAATTTGTTCGAAACAATTTATTGTTCAAGAACTTTTTTTGTGTCATATAGATCGTTTGAAGAATGTCTCGACATCAAAAGAGAGTTTATCAGAACTAACGAAATCTGGACTCAGTAGGGTTCACAAATCATTTCGCAAACCACGGATATATGAAGTTCCGAAATATAGGTAGGTTCACGAAATCAGTTCACGAACCGTAGAGTTCTGAGTTGGACAGCTCACGAACTATGGTGATCTTAATTTGTGAAATTTCGAACGCATCCTTAGACGTCTGAATTTGAAAATAGAAGGACGATTCAAAATCTATAGCGCCCTGAATTCACGAACTGGCTAATATTATACAAATTGTTTCACAAACCTGCCAAGTACGTATTAGCAAATTCTTAAAGATTATTTTTATAAATATGTTTAGCATTGCTATGTCTCTCATAAACGCCTCTAAGACATCTTTGATCACGCTAAAAAAAATTTGTATGTGCATCATGATTCAAGTTTAAGTGTTTATGTGAACATTATATTTCTTACAAGTTCGAATGGTATATTTGCCAAGAACTATCATTGTACACGATTCTGGTACCCGAACCAAAGTATATATAATTCTATCTGATTTCAAGACAAACTTCCCACATGCTTACTAGAAACATTAACAAGAGTTTCATATAAACATAGAAAGTGTTTTGTTGAATCTAAAGTTCTACTAGATTTAATTAGAAACAACCCTCATTCTTGATTTCTATAAATAGAGAGACTGGAAAATTTAATCCTTGACACTTCCATTTCCTAGTTGATTGCTAGAGTCAGTCTTTATTAACCTAGGTTTTCTCTGAGAAACATAATTATGTATACAACTGAAAGACTTCTCTTAGGGATTCGTGAAGCCCGGTACGATTATCTTTACCTTGATATTTCGTGCATCATGATTTTGTTCTTTATGTTATTTAGGTTTAGTAATTTCTGTCAGGAAAGAGATAGATAGAAATCACAAAGTTCTCTTCATCTCAGACTTTGTGATTCCTAAATATGATATCTGAAACCTTTTCTTAATAGATTAGTTCATAATTTTTCTTGAGATATGGTTAACAATCCATGCTTCTCATGTAATTGAGCGTAAGTGTTTCGGGTTTGTGAGGTTTGCGAGCTTTGTCTATTGCAAACATATTTCCAAGCATTGATATATTCGATTTAAATAGAAATAAAATAAGCTTATCATTTAGAGGAAAATTGGTATCAAAAGTCGTCACTTAGGATGAAGCACCTCTTACACTGTAAAGGATGCCATCTACGGGAATCAATTTTGTAGAGCATTGCGAGGTTCAAGAGACGTAAGGAGCACGAATACAACTGGATTGCTTAGAGGGAGAATTCAGTCTCAACTACATTCCAGTACGAAGTCAGATTGTAGGCTAGTGGTTGTAGCGACTTAATACAGTTTGGTGATCATATTTGGACGAGGCCTCGGGTTTTTTTACAGTTTCGGTTTCCTCGTTAACAAAACTTCTAGTGTCTTGTATATTTTCCTTTTCCATATTATATTTTTTTTATCTTTGTAATATGAATAACACAAGTAGTACATAATCAATTCTGGTAGATACGTCCGTGTTAATTTTTATCGATTAAGAGACTCGTTCTTGTAGAATTTGTATTTTGATTAGATAACAAGTTTCTTATTTGGAAAAATTTCGACTTTATTATTTGGATACGATTGAATTGGTTTTGGATATTGGTTTTGAAAATCGTCAATTTTATTTGGATACAAACAGATTTCACGGACTATATTGTCTAGACTTTGTGATTGAGGAGAGATAGAGATAAACTTTATATACAATTGTCAAGGATCATTAAGTTGGTCTTCTTGCAGTTGTATTAGGTTTTACAGGTTGCCGAACGAATAAGTCGGTGGTGTACTTGGTATGTTCTCTATTTTAATGACGACTTAAATTACTGAACTAACGAATCTTTACTAATCCATGAAGACTTTTGAGCAAAAATTAACTATCACTATGCCCAAAATTTGCAAGGGATCGTCACGGTGTACCTTTAAAGTATGCTCTTTTTTTAGGTCGTCATGGTTGACAATTTAGACCACGACGACCCCTGTATTGTTGCATGCTTCGATACTTTTTTTAAAAGAAATTCCACGTTCTTAAAAATATTGATAGAGGAAAACAAGATGTTCCCACTCCTCTTTCAAAACCTCCCCACAACGATGAATTCTTTGTGGCTGGTCCATGTCATGGAAAACGTCCGACGGAGGAACCTTTGTTATCCATGATGCTACACAACAAGGAACATGATATTTCATACCCATCATATTTTTCCGCCCATTAGGGAACATGAGATTTCCCTTTGTTTGATTTGGTTTTAAATTTGCTTATTTCTCTTTTGTATCTCTTCTTCCATAGCAGCAGTTGGCTTAGTAGTTGTTGATGATATAGTTTCTTGTGGAGTTATTTGTATGTTCCTTTTATGTGTCTCTTCTTCCATAAAAACAATTTACTTGTTAGTTGTTGATGACGTAGTTGCTCCTGAGTATTTGTTTGCTTCTTTTGGATATCTCTTCTTCCACAACAATAATTGATTTGGAAGTTGATGATGATGGAGTAGTTATTTAGTTCTTCTGAGCATCTCTTCAAATGATGATAAATTTGTCGTTGCAAAAGATTTTTAGTTTGCGTTGAACCTAGAGATCTTCGAGTGAATATAACTGATAAAGGTGTGTGAAGTAATCATATGAGATTACCATCTTTATATAAAAAGTCCCCAACGACTAGCTTTTTAGGGACTGGTCATTGTGTCCATAGTCGTCATGGTTACAAAATGGGGCAGTTACAAAATTGTCCTATTTTTTATTGGATTGCAAATTGATCATACTTTTTAATAACTTAATTTCTGATTTAAAACTTTTGAATAAAAAGATGTTATATTTTCCTAAAATACTCACCTCATTTAACTAAATCCGTTGAGGCGGTGGTGGTGTTTGTAGAAACTTAAGGAGATTCATTGAACCTCATAGGGGAAGCCGTAAACCCTTTGCTGAAAGCCATGTAAGGATCCTAAATATGATGTAACGATCTTGAATGCCATATAATTAAGGATCCTGAATGCAATGTGGCGATCCTAAATGTCATGTAACTATCTTGAATGTGGCGGTAGGACCACTACCAAATAGCACCACAGTCAAACAAAAGTAGTGAAGGAAAAATTCAAAATCATGTTTGGACAGATAAAGGATAAATAGGTAATTTCATTAATATATTTAACTGTAAATCACCACTTAACTCTCTTTCTAATGAAAGTATGATCATTTTCTAAATAGTTCGTAGCAGTAGGATGATTTCGTGAATCGGATCCTAATATTGGGACCATTTCTTACAATACCCTTATAAATTACACAATAACGACTTTTATAGGATAGTTGTGTGTTAACCGTAAGTGTCAATTGTCAATATGTCTTGACCATGACGACTCTATTACCTTAAAAATTAACCTGAAAGTCTCCATTATATGTAGGTATTAAAAATGACGACTCCACCAAGCCAAACATTACTAGAGAAATTCAACAATTAACCATAAGAATCGTCATGGTCGATACACCATGACGGTTCTAATGGTTCTGAGACTGAGAAAATTCATCAATAAGATTCGTCATGCGACTTAGAAAAACATGGAAGGCTCGTATCGAAATAACCTCATAAGAGTCGGCTTGGTAATTGATCGAATTTTTACAGTTGTAAGAAAAGTGGTTCGTTAAGACTTGTGAAGATTTTCGATTTTAGACTTATTTTTTATAACTAAAAATAAAGTAAAACTCAATTCAAGTTGATGTAAATATTATAGAGAGACTGGGACTAAGGATTCCACTATTTACCAATATCAAGTGATTTAAATTCACTTATTATAGTTAATCAATTCACACGTTTAAGTTTATTCTAAATTATTGCAAAAGTAAATTTTTAACAATTGTTAATCCAAAGCATGAGATATCAAAACCCTAGGATAAGCATGCTCCATCAATAGAAAACAAAATTGCTTAAGAAGAATCATAAATAAGATTGCACAAATTAAATGATTAGGAAATAATACTTTTTCATTGGAAAAATAGCTTCCTCTGTCGCCCCAGAGATTGGGCTTATCTCCTCACGTTGGAAACATACTCAGAACTCGTATTCATTGCTCAAAAAGTGTTTACAAGAGGTAAACGTATAATAAAACAGAATACAATCCCAGGATATCCAAATCTTCACGTATCTTGAGAAACTAACACCAAAAAAATCTCCAAATATCTCCAGCCTCTGTTTTCTTCTAACTGACGAAATCTTTTTTTTTTCAAAACTAAAAGACTTATGAAAAAGAGGGGGTCTAACAACACCACCCAATATTTCGCTTAACAATCTGTATGGACAAACAAGAATATACTTTTAAGAGAATCAACAAGACTCAATCAATTAAAAGTATCTCTCTTCTTGATTTGATTTACTCAAGCAAGAACTGCGAGTTCTAATCAAATACAAGGAATAACTTGGATGGTACCAAAGACCAATATCCAAGGATCAATCAATATCAATAAAAAACTGAAGTTCGGATTTCCAATTGATTGATTCAAACGCACAACCGGTATTATTTCAATTATATAAAAAAATAAAATGCGGAAATATAAATAACACACACACAAGAAATTTTGTTAACGAGGAAACCGCAAATGCAGAAAAACCCCGGGACCTAGTCCAGATTGAACACACACTGTATTAAGCCGCTACTGATACTAGCCTACTCCAAGCTAACTTCGGGTTGGACTGTAGTTGAACCCCAATCAGTTTCCCACTGATCCAAGGTACAGTTGTACTCCCTACGCCTCTGATCCAAGCAGGATATTGCGCACTTGATTACCTTAGCTGATCTCACCCACAACTAAGAGTTGCTACGACCCAAAGTCGAAGACTTGACAATAAACAAATATGTCTCACACAGACAAGTCTATCCAAGGATCAATCTTTCTCCCACAGATAAACCCTAAAAGGTTTTGTTCCGTCTTTTGATAATAATCAAGGTGAATAAGAACCAATTGATAATCCAGTCTTATATTCCCGAAGAACAACCTAGAGTTATCAATCACCTCATAACAATATTAATCGTATGGTAGCGAAACAAGATGTTGCGGAATCACAAACAATGAGACGAAGATGTTTGTGATTATTTTTTATTTCTTGCCTATCGGAGATATCAATCTCAATCAAATCAATCTGATTGTACTTGTACGATAGAAGATGCAAGATGAGATCACACAACTACGATAAAAGTAGTATCGGTCTGGCTTCACAATTCCAATGAAGTCTTTAAGTCGTTAACCTGGTTTTAGAAGAAGAAAACCAAAGGTTAAAGGAGAACCGACTCTAGTATGCAAACTAGTATCACAGGTGAGGTGTGGAGATTAGTTTTGCACATATACTAAAGTTCCCCTTATATAGTCTATCAAACCGGGGTTTGCAATTAAGTTACCTTGGTAACAAAACAATCAATATCCACCGTTATATGAAAACTTGATTTAGATTCAAGCTAATATTTCTCAACCGTTATATCGAAAACTTAGCTTGTTACACACACTTGACAATGCATACTTCTAGGTTTGTGAACCGTACCCAAACGTATGCACTTGTTGGTTCAACAATAGTTAACCAAAAGGTTAGCCATATGATCATTCCATATCAACCACGTTCTTCTTCACCATAACTAGTTCAAATGATTTCAAATGAACTAGTTAGAGAGTTGTTCAATTGGAAGGAAATCTCATGTACTACACAAGACACAATTGAAGCAAAGATGATTTGATTCACTTGAATCAGTTCATGAACTTTTATAGCCACGGTTTTCAAACTTCATTCCTTAGTCTTTTTAAGTTTAAGTTCAGAAATCATCTTCAGATATATAACCTTCTCAAGTTCGCATACTAGGTTCGCGGACTTAAGTTACCGGGCAGAGTTTACAAACTCCAGCAGAAATTCTCGGGTATGAGAACTTCGCTGGTTCGCGTACTTAGTTTCACACAAATAATTTTTCAACTCCAGAAGAAATTCTCGGGTTTGAGAACTTTGGCAGTTCGCGGACTGAGTTCGCGGATTTGGCTCACGCCATTCTTCCGGTTCTCTTGATCAACAAAGTTCGCAAGCTTTGGTTCAAGAAATATGACTTATAAATAAATGTGTTTCCACAACAATTCTTATGTACACCATTGGTTATGTAATCTAAACTCTCATTTCAATCATTGAAACATTCTTAGAGGACGTTATATAGTTGTTACACCATTTCTCGTCAAATTAATTTTCAAGATGATTGAAACATATCATGACTTTCGTCACATGGTAAAGATAAACTTGGTTAAAGCGAAAAGCTTGCCAACTCATATTTCGAGATACATATAGGCGAGGTATACTCGGTTTGAAATACCAAATGTGTATAATCAAAGTCTATATATATAGCATACGACTTCTTGTATCAAAGAGTAGGAGATAGAGTAGATAGACTTTTGAGTGATAGATAAGTTCAAGTCTTCACATAACTTTTTGTAGAGAAGTTCCACCGGTTCCTTGAGTATTTCTTCTACTTGTATGATGAATCGGCATGAAGTCCTTGAGCTCAACTACACTTTCTATCCTAGTTCGAGACTTAGCTATAATAGACTAGAAATCAAGACTTATAGTTTTGATCTCTAATATTGAAAAACATGCTTGAGATAGCAACGCATGCGATTTCGACCGAGCAATGCTATAACAACGACTTTGACGAATTGGACACGGGTGACCCCTAATCCGCATCTGTAAAATTTTTAGCCATTCATGCTAGAACTTAATCATTAACGTATAAGAATTTTCCGTAGGCCCAATAACATTTTTAGCCATTCAGGCCTAGACCCAAACGCTTAGAAAATAACTTACTGTATCTACTTCTTCTGCTCAATCAATAAGTCAAACAGTTGTTTTGGAGAGAGAGAACTCAAATCAATTCATCAATGGAGGTTGAAGAAACAAATTCACCTCTATTACTAACAACTGATGAATTGAAAGAAGAATATGGTGGTGATCTTCTTGAAAAAATATGGATAGAATCAAAAAAGATATGGCACATTGCAGGTCCAGCAATTTTCAGTCGTTTTGCGATGTTTTCAATCACAGTCATAACTCAAGCATTTGCTGGTCATTTAAGTGATATTGACTTAATTTCCATCACTATTGCAACCCTTTTCATCATCACCATTAGCTTTGGCTTCTTGGTAAGAACAAACCCCATACCTTCTCAATCTCTTTTGATGATTTATTTTGTGTGGGTTTTGATTGGATTTTGATTTTTGATGATTTATTTTGAGTGGTTTTTGATTGAATTTTGATTTAGTTAGGAGTTGCTAGTGGATTGGAAACATTATGTGGACAAGCATATGGTGCAAAACAGTATCAATTGATGGGTATATATTTACAAAGATCATGGATTGTTTTATTCTTCACAGCAATTCTGTTGTTGCCCTTGTTTATATTTGCTGATCCACTGTTGAGACTACTAGGACAGAGTAATGAGATTGCAGAGAAGGCTGGAATTGTATCAATTTGGTTGATTCCACTTCATTTTTCATTTGCATTTCAATTCCCATTACAGAGATTTTTACAATGTCAGCTCAAGAATGCTGTTATTGCTTGGGTTGCCGGATTTGCGCTTCTACTTCATGTGTTTATTAGTTGGTTGTTTGTGTATAGATTCAATGTGGGGTTGGTTGGTACTGCTATTACTCTTGATTTTTCATGGTGGGTTACTGTTTTGGGAATGTATTTGTATATGGTTTGTGGTGGGTGCCCTCACTCTTGGACTGGGTTTTCTAGTCAGGCGTTTTCCGGACTTTGGGATTTTTTCAAATTGTCAACTGCTTCTGGTATCATGTTAGGGTATAACTTCTTCACCCTTGCTCTTTCAGTCAGTTCAATCCGGTTTTCTATGTGGGAATGTACCTAATCTGTAGTCATTTTATACCATTTCCTTGTTATTACCTCATTTGTTCTTAAGATCTGTAGAAGTCCTTTAGTAGACAACTATTCAGTCAGCTATTTGATTCCGTGGTTGAAGATGGGCTAATTTGTTGTCTTTGTTATTGAAGTTTGGAGAACTGGTACTACAGAATTCTAATCATAGCTTCAGCAAGTCTGAGTAGCAGTCAAGTGGTAGTGAATGCGCTATCCATCTGGTTAGTTCCTTAATATCTTTCACTTGTCTAGTTTTTCTTCTTACTTTAAGTTTACTATTTGGTTAATTGGTGAAACATATAATATTTAACCTGGATGCAGCATAAGCATTTATGGATGGGAGTCCATGATCACACTTGGGTTCTTTGCAGCATCCGGGTATGTTTCATCCCTAGACTTTTCATAGACTATTTTTCTTTCATTCAGATGATCATATGCTTATTGCTTGTTAACGGAACTTTTTTTCTTAATAATGATATGTTTACCTAGTCTAGGAGTGCTAAGCAACAATCGCTCTAAACGACGAATTTTATAGATAGTGAAATAACTACTTGTTTAATCTAATTTTGTGGCTCTGCGACTAACCATGTTTATCTAGAACCAAAGATTCGGAGGAACTTGGTGACATTTTTAATTCGATTAAGGTAGTTACTAATTTGATCTTAGTTCTTACAGACCATCTTTAAAGAGGGAAAGAAGGGGTAGATCGATTAGCTAAAAACATGTCACTGGGTGGCTTTGGCTCCTCTATCTGTTACCAGTTTTTCTTGTGGTTTTTCCACTTATCGGTTTTTCATTGTCAGTTTGGTTGATTGCCAGGATTTAGACAGTTATATCTCCCATTCTTGTGCTTAATTTCCTTTAAGACCTTGTTCTCAATTGATGTACCAATTTTCCTTATGTCTCTCTACTTTTTTACACAGTTAAAAATTTAGGTCTGGTGGAACTTCACGTTTATAATATGCGGGTACTTGTTTTGAGGTTCTTTTAATCATAATGAAATGCAGGGTACGAGTAGCATGTGAGCTAGGAGCAGGAAATGGGAAAGCTGCCAAATTTGCGATGAAAGTGTCCTTGGTGACGTCCATTGCTGTGGGATTCTTCTTTTGGTTGATAATTATGGTTTTCAACAAGAACTTAGCTACGATATTTACTTCAACTGCAACAGTTGTTGGTGCTGTAAATGAATTTGCTGCTTTTCTGGCCTTCACCGTTCTCCTCAATTGCATCCAGCCAGTTCTCTCTGGTAAGAGTAAGACTGGGACCTTCCAAATCATATAATCTTTTTTTCTTTTAAGTTTTATTGGCCATAACAGACCCCAGATTACAGTCTAATGGATGTATGTATACTTTCCCAATATTAGGGGTGGCTGTTGGATCTGGATGGCAATCCAGTGTAGCATACATAAACTTAGTTTCCTATTACATCATTGGGACCCCTCTAGGATTTTTCTTGGCATGGTCACTACATCTTGGCATTAAGGTATGTTTCTAGCTTTCATGTGTCAAATTGGTTTTAGATTTGCTCAGCAGTAATATTTGTCTTGACACATGGTTATTGTCTCTAGTTGTTTAGCTGCGGAGAATTTCAGTATTCCTAATTAATTCACACCAAATTGTTGAGTACTTTTATATTTCCCCTTAGTTATCAACTGAAATGAGTTAACTACAGGGTTTATGGGCTGGATTGCTCACTGGAACAATTGTACAAACTGTGATATTGATCTTCATCACAATCAGATGTGATTGGGAAAAACAGGTAAATCAAAAT
Organism: Papaver somniferum; assembly: GCF_003573695.1. Classification (NCBI taxonomy): domain Eukaryota; kingdom Viridiplantae; phylum Streptophyta; class Magnoliopsida; order Ranunculales; family Papaveraceae; genus Papaver; species Papaver somniferum. The sequence goes on from NC_039363.1 coordinate 3,165,868, forward strand.
CTTGAAAAATTAAATTTGAAAAGCTTTTCAAACTCGGCACAGTTGTTTCCTTTAACTTCAGTAATGTTGAGTCTTTCTCTATGTCTCTTATATTCCATACCTATTCACAGGCTACGGAAACCAGCATTAGCCTGTACAAATTGAGGAGTCTCAAACAATAGATCCCTGCGGAAAAACAGCCTTTACATTATTTCTTATCTTTTATATGTGCAATCATGCCAGGTAACTGAAAATGTGATTATACTCGTATAGTTATAGGTTTGTAAAGCGGAATCCTATATTTCCAAAATAAGCTTGGTTTTTTCTTTCTAAATTTTATGGTTCCGTCCCTTTTAAGTCATAAAGACTTAGCATATACTCCTGGAACTTTTGGGTTCTCCGTGTAACCTACAGTGATGATTACTGATGGGAAGGTAAAGAATTCTCGTAACTCTGCTGGTTAACCAGCAAATCACCAGTGTGCCAAAAATGTATTTCCTATATCCTGATAAGCGTAATTGGAAAAGAAACATCTAACGTCACAATATAAACCATCAGCACCATCATCTTAAAGTCTGCTATATCTTTGCAAAGGTTTATAGTGATCAATAGAATCTACTGATTCTTATTTTGTCATTCCTGTATTCTCATGTTCTTCCATTACTTTTTGGGAACAATTTTTCTTTTTCCTTTTTTGTTGTTGTCTTCGTCGTCATCTTGTTGATGAGAACGAACTGTATGGCTTCATAGCATATTCAGAATCACCTTGGTCCTTGGATATATACGTAAACAAATATCCCATATTTGGGGCGAGGCAATGGCATCTCTCAATATGTGTGTACATGAACGTGCTATCAAGTTATCTCTTTCCAGTTTTATCAGTATCTTCAAAGATATTATTTAAAAATGGCTTGATTGTGATATTTTACTGGCCCTGGTTTCTAAAGTCAACAATTATTAGTTTCTGTGACACACGTGTAAATTTTAAAATTCATGAATATTTTATTGAAGTCATAACTAGTGGTGATTCTCATTTCTTACAACTCTCTACCACAAGTGAGGATCTGGGTTGAACTGCAGCAATCAACCTGGATTTTTTGTCAGGAAAGGGCTTTTAGTTAGTGGGAGGCTATTGCAGAGGAAATAAATCTTTGCATGCAGAAGAGTAAGAATTTGAATTCCGAAAAAGAATTATGAAGAATGATGCAGTTACAATTAGAGGAAGAGAGGAAGTAATGAGGCCATTGTTGGATGGAAATAATGGTTATCATGGTCAAAATAAAAATGATTTAGTGGGGAGGGTATGGATCGAATCAAAGAAGTTATGGCATATTGCTGGTCCGGGTATATTCAGTCGTATATCTGCATTTTCTATTAATATAATCACCATATCCTTTGCTGGTCATTTGGGTAACCTTGAGCTTGCCTCAATTGCCATTGCCATGAATGTGTTTATGGGTTTCAGCTTTGGCTTAATGGTATACATGATAATACTCTCAATCTGGTTTACGACTCTTGTATTCTTGAGCCGTCTCTTGAATTCTTTTGTTTCTGTGTTGTTTAATTAGTTAGGAATGGCAAGTGCATTGGAGACATTGTGCGGCCAAGCTTACGGAGCTAAGAGATACCATATGTTAGGGATTTTCATGCAACGTTCATGGATTGTTCAGTTTGTCACCTCAATTTTACTTCTACCACTTTACTTTTTCGCTTCACCAATTCTTAAACTGTTGGGTCAGCCAGACGATGTAGCTGAATTATCAGGGTTATTGAGTTTATGGTTGATTCCACTTCATTTTGCATATGCCTTCCAATTCCCATTAGTAAGATTTCTTCAGAGTCAACGTAAGGCATATGTTTCTGCTTGGGTTTCTTTGTTTGCTGTAACGATTCATATTTTCATGAGCTGGTTATTTGTTTACAAGCTTGGTGTTGGTGTAATTGGGTCTGCTATCACTGTCAGTATCTCATGGTGGATTATAGATTTGGGATTATTTTGTTACGTTGTTTGTGGGTGTTGCCCTGAAACTTGGGACGGGTTTTCTATGGAAGCCTTTTCTGGCCTGTGGGATTATTTCAAACTATCTGCAGCTTCTGGGGTCATGTTGTGGTATTTTTCTTATCTTCAATATCTATTTCTATTTTCAAAATTATTACCTGTTCGACTAAGTTGTGGCCTTATGTGATGGTACCGAATTGAAAATGTTCAGCTTGGAGATTTGGTACTACAGAATACTGACGTTAATGACAGGGAAATTAGACAACGTCAAAATTGCGGTGTCAGCTCTGGCGGTCTGGTGTGTATTCTTATTCTATGCTTCTATTTTAAATCTCCAAATATTATTCGTAAATTGTTAATTGATTTTTAATGAGTTTACAGTATGAACATAAATACTTGGGAGATGATGATTCCACTTGCCTTCTTTGCTGCAACTGGGTAATTTTCTTTATCTTGATCTTTTGAATTTGTAAACAGGGTTGGTTGTGAGTTTGAGTAATCCACTGTTAACGTATCAGGGTAAGGGTCGCAAATGAGCTTGGAGCAGGGAACGGTAAAGCTGCGAAATTTGCCTCCATCGTTTCAGCCACTACTTCTATGATTATAGGCCTCTGCATTTGCACCCTGATAATGATTTTCCATGGGAAGTTATCTTTTCTTTTCACCTCGAGCTATGATGTCATCCAAGCAGTTGATCAGCTAATACTTCTCTTGGCCATCACTATTCTCCTCAACAGCATTCAGCCGATTCTCTCAGGTACATATGGACCAAATCTATCCCATTTATCAGCATTAAGACATTGGCACAGATTAATTTTGTTTCTTCGATAAACAGGAGTAGCTGTTGGATCAGGATGGCAGGCGTCAGTAGCCTACATAAACCTCGGATGTTACTATGTAGTTGGACTTCCGCTTGGAGTTACCCTAGGATGGGTTTTCCATCTAGGTGTTGGGGTATGTACCATTAGCCACTATTTCGTATAGAAAATTCATATCAGCGAAACGGATTCATTTTCAAAGCCTCAAAGTTCTGAAACATGTATGCATATAAATTTGCAGGGTATATGGAGTGGGATGATAGGTGGTACCGCTGTTCAAACCTTGATTTTGATCATAATGACCATGAGATGTGATTGGGATATGCAGGTGATTTCTTGTTCATCACTGTGTGGAATGTCATTCAATATGACTCACTTATGTGTATTGCTGTTTTTTTGTTTAATCTAAAGGCTGAAAAGGCAAGCCTGCGAATGAGGATGATGGCGACTCCATCTTCTAAAGCATAGACAGCATCGCCTTGGTATAGCAGGGCAGCCAGGTCTGGAGCTAAAACTTCTTGGAAATATACAATTTCTTTTTGCAAAAACTTGCTTGTTGCCCAAATGAGATATTGCATACTGTGAAATTCGTTGAATGTACTAAGTCGGACGAGTCAATAACAATTATAATCCGATTCATGTGATTATAATTGTGTTAATGGTCTGATATCTAAGGTTTTGGCAAGCCTCAGCTTATATGAGTTATTACTCGACTCGATATGAATGAGTAGGAAATCAAGTGAGTCTGTTAAAACACCCTCCACTAGGGTTCCAGTAACAAAAAATTAAAATCCTCCAATATTAGTACAAGTTGGGATTTGAACCTCAGGCCTTTTGGAACACCAACCGTGTTATATTATTTTCTTTTCGAAGCACATCCCCGTTTCTTTTTCTTTGTAGTTGATGAGAATGAACCGTATGGTTTCATAGCTTACACAGAATCACCATTGGATATATAGGTAAACAAATATCCCATATTTGGGGTGAGGCAATGGAATCCCTTAATATGTGTGTACATGAACGTGCTATCAATTGAGCTCTTTCAAGTTCCCATGTTTAATCAGTCTATTCAAATATATTATTTAAAAATGGCTTGATTATGATATTTTACTGGCCTGGAATCTAAAGTCAAACTATTATTATTTTCTGTGACACACGTATACAGTTTTTGTCTTCATGGATAGTTTATTGAATCAATCCGTAACTAATGGTGATTCTCATTTCTTACAACTCGCTCTACCACAAAGGAGGATCTGGGTTGAACTGCACCAATCAACCTGGGTCTTTGGTCAGTGAAGGGCTTTTAGCAAAAGAGTGAGAATTTGAATTCCAAAATGGAAAAATGGAGATTGGTGTAGTTACAAATGGAGGAAGAGAGGAAATAATGAGGCCATTGTTGGAAGGAAATAATGGTTATCATAGTCAAAATGAAAATGATTTAGCGAGGAGGGTGTGGATTGAATCCAAAAAGTTATGGCATATTGCTGGTTCTGGTATATTCAGTCGTATTTCTGGTTTTTCCATTACTATAATTACCATAGCCTTTGCTGGTAATTTGGGCAACCTTGAGCTTGCCTCAATTTCCATCGCCATTCTTGGGTCAGCCAGACAATGTAGCTGAATTATCAGGGTTATTGAGTTTATGGTTGATTCCACTTCATTTTGCATATGCTTTTCAATTCCATTACAAAGATTTCTTCAGAGTCAACGTAAAGCATATGTTTCTGCTTGGATTTCTTTCTTTGCTGTAACAATTCATATTTTCATAAGCTGGTTATTTGTTCACAAGCTTGGTGTCGGTATAATTGGATCTGCTATCACTATCAATATCTCATGGTGGATATTAGATTTGGGATTATTTTGTTATGTTGTTTGTGGGGGTTGCCCTGAAACTTGGGACGGGTTTTCTATGGAAGCCTTTTCTGGCCTGTGGGATTATTTCAAACTATCTGCAGCTTCTGGGGTCATGTTGTGGTATTTTTCTTATCTTCAATATCTATTTCTATTTTCAAAATTATTACCTGTTCGACTAAGTTGTGGCCTTATGTGATGGTACCGAATTGAAAATGTTCAGCTTGGAGATTTGGTACTACAGAATACTGACGTTAATGACAGGGAAATTAGACAACGTCAAAATTGCGGTGTCAGCTCTGGCGGTCTGGTGTGTATTCTTATTCTATGCTTCTATTTTAAATCTCCAAATATTATTCGTAAATTGTTAATTGATTTTTAATGAGTTTACAGTATGAACATAAATTCATGGGAGATGATGATTCCACTTGCCTTCTTTGCTGCAACTGGGTAATTTTCTTTATCTTGATCTTTTGAATTTGTAAACAGGGTTGGTTGTGAGTTTGAGTAATCCACTGTTAACGTATCAGGGTAAGGGTCGCAAATGAGCTTGGAGCAGGGAACGGTAAAGCTGCGAAATTTGCCTCCATCGTTTCAGCCACTACTTCTATGATTATAGGCCTCTGCATTTGCACCCTGATAATGATTTTCCATGGGAAGTTATCTTTTCTTTTCACCTCGAGCTATGATGTCATCCAAGCAGTTGATCAGCTAATACTTCTCTTGGCCATCACTATTCTCCTCAACAGCATTCAGCCGATTCTCTCAGGTACATATGGACCAAATCTATCCCATTTATCAGCATTAAGACATTGGCACAGATTAATTTTGTTTCTTCGATAAACAGGAGTAGCTGTTGGATCAGGATGGCAGGCGTCAGTAGCCTACATAAACCTCGGATGTTACTATGTAGTTGGACTTCCGCTTGGAGTTACCCTAGGATGGGTTTTCCATCTAGGTGTTGGGGTATGTACCATTAGCCACTATTTCGTATAGAAAATTCATATCAGCGAAACGGATTCATTTTCAAAGCCTCAAAGTTCTGAAACATGTATGCATATAAATTTGCAGGGTATATGGAGTGGGATGATAGGTGGTACCGCTGTTCAAACCTTGATTTTGATCATAATGACCATGAGATGTGATTGGGATATGCAGGTGATTTCTTGTTCATCACTGTGTGGAATGTCATTCAATATGACTCACTTATGTGTATTGCTGTTTTTTTGTTTAATCTAAAGGCTGAAAAGGCAAGCCTGCGAATGAGGATGATGGCGACTCCATCTTCTAAAGCATAGACAGCATCGCCTTGGTATAGCAGGGCAGCCAGGTCTGGAGCTAAAACTTCTTGGAAATATACAATTTCTTTTTGCAAAAACTTGCTTGTTGCCCAAATGAGATATTGCATACTGTGAAATTCGTTGAATGTACTAAGTCGGACGAGTCAATAACAATTATAATCCGATTCATGTGATTATAATTGTGTTAATGGTCTGATATCTAAGGTTTTGGCAAGCCTCAGCTTATATGAGTTATTACTCGACTCGATATGAATGAGTAGGAAATCAAGTGAGTCTGTTAAAACACCCTCCACTAGGGTTCCAGTAACAAAAAATTAAAATCCTCCAATATTAGTACAAGTTGGGATTTGAACCTCAGGCCTTTTGGAACACCAACCGTGTTATATTATTTTCTTTTCGAAGCACATCCCCGTTTCTTTTTCTTTGTAGTTGATGAGAATGAACCGTATGGTTTCATAGCTTACACAGAATCACCATTGGATATATAGGTAAACAAATATCCCATATTTGGGGTGAGGCAATGGAATCCCTTAATATGTGTGTACATGAACGTGCTATCAATTGAGCTCTTTCAAGTTCCCATGTTTAATCAGTCTATTCAAATATATTATTTAAAAATGGCTTGATTATGATATTTTACTGGCCTGGAATCTAAAGTCAAACTATTATTATTTTCTGTGACACACGTATACAGTTTTTGTCTTCATGGATAGTTTATTGAATCAATCCGTAACTAATGGTGATTCTCATTTCTTACAACTCGCTCTACCACAAAGGAGGATCTGGGTTGAACTGCACCAATCAACCTGGGTCTTTGGTCAGTGAAGGGCTTTTAGCAAAAGAGTGAGAATTTGAATTCCAAAATGGAAAAATGGAGATTGGTGTAGTTACAAATGGAGGAAGAGAGGAAATAATGAGGCCATTGTTGGAAGGAAATAATGGTTATCATAGTCAAAATGAAAATGATTTAGCGAGGAGGGTGTGGATTGAATCCAAAAAGTTATGGCATATTGCTGGTTCTGGTATATTCAGTCGTATTTCTGGTTTTTCCATTACTATAATTACCATAGCCTTTGCTGGTAATTTGGGCAACCTTGAGCTTGCCTCAATTTCCATCGCCATTCTTGGGTCAGCCAGACAATGTAGCTGAATTATCAGGGTTATTGAGTTTATGGTTGATTCCACTTCATTTTGCATATGCTTTTCAATTCCATTACAAAGATTTCTTCAGAGTCAACGTAAAGCATATGTTTCTGCTTGGATTTCTTTCTTTGCTGTAACAATTCATATTTTCATAAGCTGGTTATTTGTTCACAAGCTTGGTGTCGGTATAATTGGATCTGCTATCACTATCAATATCTCATGGTGGATATTAGATTTGGGATTATTTTGTTATGTTGTTTGTGGGGGTTGCCCTGAAACTTGGGGCGGGTTTTCTGTGGAAGCCTTTTCTGGCCTGTTGGATTATTTCAAACTCTCTGCGGCTTCTGGGGTCATGTTGTGGTATTTTTCTTATTTTCAGTTTTTATTTTTATTTTTCAAAATTATTTCCCGTCCGACTCAGTTTTCGCCTTACTTGATTGTACTAAATTGAAATTGTTCAGCTTGGACACTACAGAATACTGATGCTAATGACAGGGAAGTTGAACAATGTCAAAATTGCGGTGTCAGCTCTTGCTGTCTGGTTAGTATTCTTATTCTGAGCTTATGTTTTAAATCTCCAAATATTTTTTTTCTAATTTACGAATATGTTTTTTTGACGAGTTTACAGTATGAAAATAAATTCATGGGAGATGATGATTCCACTTGCCTTCTTTGCTGCAACTGGGTAATTCTTTTATCTTGATCTATTCAACTTGCAAATAGAGCTGGTAGTGACTTTGTGCTGTAATTTTCTGCTAATGTATCAGGGTAAGGGTAGCAAATGAGCTAGGAGCTGGGAACGGTAAAGCTGCGAAATTTTCCTCCATAGTTTCAGCCACCACTTCTATGATTATAGGCCTCTGCATTTGCACCATGATAACAATATTTCATGAGAAGTTATCTTTCCTTCTCACCTCGAGCGATGTTGTCATCCAAGCAGTCGATAAGTTAACATTTCTCTTGGGAATCACCATTCTCCTCAACAGCATTCAGCCGATTCTCTCAGGTATGTAGTATGCATGAACCACTTCTATCCCGTGTATCATTACTAATACACTGGCGCTGATTAAGTTCGCTTATTTGGTAAACAGGAGTTGCTGTTGGATCAGGATGGCAAGCATCAGTAGCCTACATAAACATCGGATGCTACTATGTAATCGGACTTCCTCTTGGCGTTACCCTTGGATGGGTTTTTCATCTAGGTGTTGGGGTATGTACCATTGACCATCCTTGTGTCTAAAAAACCCATTTTAGTTATACGGGTTCACTTCCACAGCCTCAAATTTGCACATTTACAGGGTATATGGAGTGGGATGATTGGTGGAACCGCGGTTCAAACCTTGATTTTGATCATAATGACCATGAGATGTGGTTGGGATTTGCAGGTGATTTCTTGTTCGTAACTGTATTGAATGTCATTGAATATCACTCATGTGTATATATTTCTAATTGCTGTTTTTTGTTTAATCTAAAGGCTGAAAAGGCAAGCTCGCGAATGAGGATGTTGGCAACTCCATCTTCAAAAGCATAGGCAGCATCACCAGTTGAGACAAATAGTTCACCTTGGGTGAGCAGGGCAGACAGGGCTGAAGCTAAAATTTCTAGGACGCATGACTTTGTTTTTGCACAAACTTGCTTTTTGGCCAGATGAGATATTGCAATTCAGTGAGTGTACCAAGTCGGAAGAGTCGATGACAATTTTAACCCGACTCATGTGACTTCGAGTTGACATGTCAAATTTTAAGTGTAAACAGTTTCATATCTAAGATTTCGGCTAGTCTCAGCTTAAATGAGTTATTTGACTGTAATATATCAGTCAGCGAGGTTTAAATCGTGCAAGAAATGTGAAATTTGGACCTCCCCATATGAGGCTATTTTGCCCGGTTAAATTGGGACCTATACCATTTTATTGGGGCCTATAATATAGTTAGATGACAAAAAAGGTCATTAGAAATCACCTTCACACCACCCTTTATCAAAATAATTATCTAACTATCTATTTTATTCCTGAATGATTAGTATTAATTAATCGTATTAGGAGTTAAATATGTGTTGGATGTGAGATTAACTAATGTTAGAGAGTTCATCAAAAATTTGATATTTTTTAATTTTTTTTTCGTAAACTGTTCTCAGGATCGATTTACGTTCATGCACTTATAAACCGATTCTGGATTGATGTTTCCAAATTAACAGAGGACATTCTTAATCAGTTAACATTGATATGTATATAATCCGATTTTAATAAGCGGGTTTTACATATTACATATATAAACCGATTGTTTCCTTTCATACGATTTTTTTTCCTCGCGTTTTTAGGGGCCGCTCAAAAGGATTTAGGGGCCAACAATAAAACAAAAAAGGTCACCCAAAGGGAAAATGTAGCCAGCCCTTATCTCGCGTAATTCGTAATGGCGAAATTACCCTTATATATTCGGAGGATATGATAACATTGTTATCCTCCGATTGCAATCGGAAGCCAAAATATTACCCAGACTCCCGATTGTAGTCGGTGCAGTATTAGAATGATTTTTGTTTCATTTTTTCCATTTGTTTTTTATTTTTGAGTTGTTAGAGTTATAGAGAAGAAGGTGAAGGAAAAAAGGGAAAACTCATTTTATCACTACAAAAATGGATGGATATGAAGAAGAAGGTGACGATGTTGAGGGTTCACGACCGTTTAGAGAAGACGATTTGGGGTATATGTTGAATGATCCAAACTTTTGTGGAGACGAAATCCTAGACGACGGTTTCATGGAAGAACACGGAGAATCGCCTGATATTGAAGCTAACGATGCATGTAAAACACAGGTATTGTGTTAAGAAACTCAAATACTCGATTTGCATGCGTTTGTGTGCTTTTGTAAACAAGAAAACCCGTTTATTGCATGCATTGAATGCCATGAACTACCCAGATTCGGTAGATAATTTCTAGAATAAACTTACGAATATAACACACTGAGTACCAAATATGTATATTTGGTAGTTCCAAGATAGTAGTTTACTGCCGAATATGATAAAAAACCCCAAACTGGTTTTCCAAAAATATCTACATTCAGTAGTTATGTAGAGTTATTTACCTCCGAATGGCCCCAAAAACGAATTCCTCAGAAAATTTCAAAACTCAGTATTCTTATCCTTTACAATCGGTAATAGTTTAACATTATTTGACTGCCGAATATAACAGTGGCCTCAAAATAAAATTTCCGAAAACTTGAAAATCGGATGTTTATCGATTAAAGTTATCTCCCAGTTATTTATATTCGGCTGGTTTACTATATATTTTAGTTTCCGATTATATCATTTCTTGCACTCAGTAAACTGTGTACATTCATTTGCATAAATCGGGTGTTTTGGGTAACCGATAGGATTCCGAATATATAATATTCGGCAGTTTGACTTATTGAATAACCTCCGATTATTGTATAATAATTTGTTGCTTTCATATGCAGGTCGTTGAAGAGTTTGTTGATGATTTCTATTTGAGGCCCGACACTTCCCTATACTATGCAAACGATTTGGTATACTCATTACTACTTTTTTCTTTTTTTTCAAAATTTATATGTTAAATGGTTATGCTTATTAGATTTGTTTTGTTTTATGCACGTTTATACATTTGGAAGTAAGAAGGAGGCAAAGGAATGGCTTATGAACAAGGCAAAAGATAACATGTGCGTGGTAGTTTAAAATAATCATGTTAGTGACACTCGATTTTAAATGATTTTTGAGCGAGGTGGGACGCGAAAGAGTCACAAGGGAAAGAATAGTAAGTACGTACGGAAGACGAATAGGAAATACCGAAGCAATACCAAGAAGATATGATGCCCATTTAAGATTGTCTTCTATAAGCCCGATGGTATTAAAGGTAAAGAGTATACAATGTATAAAGTTGATAACGGTTGTCACAACCATGATGATCCGTTGGATTTAATTGGACATGTAATGGTTGCCAAGTTAAAACCACATCAAATGAAGACGGTGAGGTCTATGCGGATCCAAAAAGAGAGTGCGATCTCTACAGAGCCTTCTCAAGTAAGTCAACGCAATGTTGTCGAAGAAGTTGTTGAGCAAATGAACGCCTCGCAACAAACCCAACCAATGGAAATTCTTACTATAAAAGAGGACAAAGGTACTCTTCGTTTCCCTAGAGATCTTAATGGAAGACCAAATCGATCCACATATACAATATACAAAGAGTATTTGGAACAACTCCCTCCACTTATCATTCCATTTGTTTTGTCGACCGATGAGGTTGATGGGGATGGAAAGGTTTCACGTTGCTACGGAACAAATGGGTTACTTTAGAGAGGCGGATATCGAAGATGTCACCCAATGCCAATATTTAAGAAATAAGATGGCGGTACAACTAGTGAAGGACAAGGGTTTTTATATGGAGATGATGAGGCGAGGAGATATATACGACAAAGAACAAGAGTTCAAATACTTAGTTGCGCGTGTGAAGTGCCGAAAGGGATTGAAGACAATCGGATCCAAGTATTGGATGACAATGCCTAAATTTGGATATCTCCTAGCGGACGTTTTGAATTGCGTGGTACATTTCTTTGTTCCTCCTATGTATGGACTTGGCATGACGTTTGCACCCACAAGAACAGCTTGCGACGAGTCGGTTAAAGATAGAAGAATCGTAATGGCATTTGTGAATGAAATGCATTTTATCGGTTTAAGAGTAAAGAAAGATTGTCCGTTACCTCCGTTGAGTAAGTGGCACGATTACTTCCCGATGAACCATTGCAAGTATTGGGTGAAACAATATGAGTCCAACATGGTTGATTGGGATCGTGCTATGGACAACAACTTTCCCGCTGAGTTACTCGAATTGATCCCCTCGGATGATGACGATGTTTGATCGTCTTTTTTTCCAGGCACGGCTATAATTTTTTTTGAAACTATGTAATCGGAACAACAGTATTATAACACTTCAATCCGATTAATCATATTCGGGAATTCCATATTTTATCAAACCGCCGATTAATATTAAAAATTTGAATTTACAGCACTCAAACATCACATGTTATTCTTTTTTCCCAGTCCGAGATGCAACAATCAACGCGGCTTAGAAATGTAAAAACGAGTCTCCTATCCACTTGGAATAAGCATCTTGTGCCGTAAACCTGTCGTCTCTGTGCCTAGCAAGAATACGGTTGTACTCGGTGCACAATTTTATAACATGGTGCACCCTTGAAGAAACATGGGATGGTTCATAATTGTGGCGTGTCTTCTTGTACTTACCAACAAAAGGACCCAATGAAACGTTAATCCAAAATATACGATCGTTCTGTTGTTCTTTGGGTAGATCTTTCACAATGTAATAATTTTTTATCCATTCGGTCTCTTCCTCAACTTGTTTTAATCTTTCTCTATGATGGAATTGTTCTTGACCTTGCTTCTTAGCCTTGATTTCCTCTTCCTCCTCCTCCGTTGCCACTAACGATGGTTTAATTTTTTTGGGTCGTTTGTTCCTTTTTTGTATTTCTTCTTCCATTGCTGCAATTGATGTAGTTGTTCGCTTGCATCTTCGAAGTATGTTGTCGATTGATGATGGACTTGCCATTGAAAAGGTTTTTCATTCCGATTTTTTACTCAATAATAACTGAGAGGGGTTACCCTCCTTATATAGATTAGAGTTCCAACGGATCTAATTTTTGAAAATATGGCCGTTAAGGTTTCTGAAAATATGGCCGTTGAGGTTTCGTATCAATCATGCACTACAATCGGTTGCTAACGATACACGTATTCCCCCCGAATAAGCCATTCGGTGTCAAACTTAAATATTTATCTACCGATTAAGTTGGTATTTCTAAACACGCCTATATTATTCGGAGGACAATTTTTTGCGTAAAGTCCCGAATGTACGATGGCCCAAAAATCAGAATTTGGGAAAAACTGATACTTTTCAAATTTTGAAATTGAAATAATCGGAAGTTAACTAAGTTACCAAAACTTCCGAATATGAGTTGTCTAACCTTCTATATTGGCCCTTGGAACCACCTAGATCCATGGCATGGTTTGTTTTGAACTTGTAATATTCGGAGGATAATTTTTTGCGTAAAGTTCCGAATGTACGATGGCCCAAAAATCATAATTTTGGAAAAACTGATACTTTCCAAATTTTGAAATTGAAATAATCGAAAGTTAACTTAGTTACCAAAACTTCCGAATATGGGCTGTCTAACCTTCTATATTGTCCCTTGGAACCACCTAGAGCCATGGCGTGGTTTGTTTTGAGCTTGTAATATTCGGAGGATAATTTTTTGCGTAAAGTCCCGAATGTACGATGGCCCAAAAATCAGAATTTGGGAAAAACTGATACTTTCCAAATTTTGAAATTGAAATAATCGGAAGTTAACTTAGTTACCAGAACTTCCGAATAAAGGCTGTCTAACCTTCTATATTGGGCCTTGGAACCACCTAGAGCCATGGCATGGTTTGTTTTGAACTTGTAATATTTGGAGGATAACTTTTTGCGTAAAGTCCCGAATGTACGATGGCCCAAAAATCAGAATTTGGGAAAAACTGATACTTTTCAAAGTTTGAAATTGAAATAATCGGAAGTTAACTTAGTTACCAAAACTTCCGAATGTACCACACAAATCATTGTCATTTGAACTTGTCTAACTTAGTTACCCAAACTTCCAAATGTACAAAAAAAAATCATTGTTATTTATATGCTCTTCTTTACTTTACGACCGTGACTACCTCCCAGTCCTGCACGACCACGGGTTTGAGCACCTTCAGTTGGAGCAGCTTCAGCGCTCGATGAAGCTCGAGTTCTTTTACCCGTCTTTGATACTGCCACCTTGGGCGGATGCCTCTTCGTGACTTTCTCCCCAAACTGGGCAGCATAATCTTCGTTATCCATATTATCAACTAGGTCTCTAGCCTCTTTGATCTTCTCAGCTGGCATGAGATCTCCGCTCTTCAGGCATGCAGTTAACATTTTGGAAACACGCTTGAACCTATTCACCTGTTTTTTATAAGTAATGACATAACATCAAACGGTAATTACCTAAGATTTATAGGAATAATATAAAATGAACAAAAATATAAGAACACGCACCAGTCTATCATAACCAGCTGGTTTGTCTTTGATGATACAATTATAACTTGAACCCGCCGCAGTAGTGTTGGATTTGATTTCACGGATAACCAAAGGATGTGATACCTTGTTATACCAACTCATATAGTCTGGAGAATTTTCATCACCTCGGTTGGTTCGTCTACCAGTGTCGATAATGAAGTCATTCCTCTTATCCCAGTTATCAAGAACAGTAGGTGGGCCTGTGTGAACAATCGTGAGATTATCACCACTAGAAGAGCACAACTCCAACTCCAATTTGTAGTAATCCCCCATTTTCTCCACAGGTTGATGTTGTATATACCCGTGTTTTCGCATCACCCTAGAGGGGTTATACATCACATATCCTGTGGGGTGCCACAATGGTCCAAAATAAAGGGACAAGTCCGACAGAACATTTATATGCCCACTGGCTCGATCTTCCTTGTATGGATCAAAGAATACGTCTGAGGCCTTCAATTGGTCCAAAATCTCCCTCATGCGAATCAACTGCTGCTCTTTTGTCCTAGAACGGTTGTCTTCAAATATATACTTTGTTCCTCTAGGAGTACCTTTGCACCACCCCGGGTTCTCTCTGGCCAACTTCAGGATAGAGAAGTGGTCATAGATCCATGCCTATATACATAAGAAACCAAGTTTTAGTAAATAGATTGTGTATATTCGGTAGTAATTTCCAAACATTATTTCCGATTATATATAATCGGAAATAAAACTGAGTACCTATCCACCGAATAACCAACATTCGGAAAAAGAGATGGATCATTTCCTACCGAATATGCGTCATTTGGAGTTCAGTAACCTATAGTTTTTCTGGCCTGTATATTCGGTAATAATATCAAAAGAATATTTTCGATTATATATAATCGGAAATAAAACTGAGTACCTATCCACCGAATAACCAACATTCGGAAAAAGAGATGGATCATTTCCTACCGAATATGCGTCATTTGGAGTTCAGTAACCTATAGTTTTTCTTGCCTGTATATTCGGTAGTAATATCAAATGAATATTTCCGATTATATATAATCGGAAATAAAACTGAGTACCTATCCACCGAATAACCAACATTCGGAAAAAGAGATGGATCATTTCCTACCGAATATGCGTCATTTGGAGTTCAGTAACCTATAGTTTTTCTTTCCTGTATATTCGGTAGTAATATCAAAAGAATATTTCCGATTACATATAATCGGAAATAAAACTGAGTACCTATCCACCGAATAACCAACATTCGAAAAAAGAGATGGATCATTTCCTACCGAATATGCGTCATTTGGAGTTCAGTAACCTATAGTTTTTCTTGCCTGTATATTCGGTAGTAATATCAAAAGAATATTTTCGATTATATATAATCGGAAATAAAACTGAGTACCTATCCACCGAATAACCAACATTCGGAAAAAGAGATGGATCATTTCCTACCGAATATGCGTCATTTGGAGTTCAGTAACCTATAGTTTTTCTTGCCTGTATATTCGGTAGTAATATCAAATGAATATTTCCGATTATATATAATCGGAAATAAAACTGAGTACCTATCCACCGAAACCAACATTCGGAAAAAAAGATTGATCATTTCCTACCGAATATGCGTCATTTGGAGTTATGAATATGCATCATATGTATTGTCTACCGAATAACTATAGAGTGAGTTATAGAGTTAAAGAAAAAACCTGCAATAGATCCACGTTCCCGGCAACTTGGCAGGTTCCTAGCCTCGAAGCCTTTCTCAACTCTTCCATCAAGAATGCTAGGCATGCCGTGCCCCAAGAATAGTCACCGACTTCATGGAGAGGATCCAAAAGTTGTATAAGGTTGGCGTCGATCCGGTTGCCAGAAGTATTAGGGAATATGACACATCCCAATACACAAAGGAGATATGCAGTGGCAGCGTGGTTCACTTGCTCATCAGTTAACGTTCCATTCTTTTCCTTCTCCAAGGTGCCTCGGAACATATTCATCAAAGCTGTAATGTTGATCTGTCTTGTTCTGTAACTTGCATGCCTCCTAAACTCTGCTGTTGTTGTCTCTTCATCCCAACCTAAGCACTTTTTAGTTAGAGCATAAAGTTGTGCCCAACTTAACTGCTTTGTGTAGTTAAACTTCACAGCTGTGCCTTGGTCGGGAAGGTTAAGAATCTGCACAACATCATCCAGGGTAATCGTCATCTCCCCAAACAGCATATGGAAAGTATCAGTCTCAGGATACATTATCTCCACGAACGCCGATATGGCCACACGATCATGTTCCAACAACGAATTCTCGGCGGCATTAGCTAACCCCGAGTTGGCAACAATTGACTTGAACCTTTCACATTCACCGGATAAAGGCCACGCAAGCATTTTTGTTGGTGCGGCTGTAGTTTTGAGTAGACGGACCGCATCTTGATGATCCTATTAAAGTACATAAAAACTTCCTTAATACGAATATTACGATATAACACATAGACAATACATTAATAAAAAATAGTAATTTTATTACCTCGGTTTCGTATATTTCTCTGGCCCATGAGTCTTTGTATCCAAATAACAATTTTCCTCCATCCGCCGGTAGCCCAAGGAGTGTGCCTGCTGGAATACCCTTCTTCTTCAAGTGCTGAGGGACAAGATGTGATGCTTTCTTAACAATATCCTTTTTTACACCATCTTTTCCTTTTTTGGCTTTTTGGGTACCACTTGGTTGTACTTATTCTTCTACTCTTGGCACTGGATCAACTGGTTCAACACTTGGTCCTGCACTTTGTTGAGCGGCTTGTTCAACACTTGGTCGCACCCCTTGTTCACTGCCTTGTTGTTCTACACTTTGTTCAACACTTGGTTGCACTCCTTGTTGACTGCTTTGTTGAGCACTTGAATTATCTTTGGCATTCCTTTCCCTCCTAGCACTAGATGTCACTTTCTTCCTGCCTTCTCGACTTTGTCTAAACAACAAAGAAAAGGAACAATATTTACAAACTATACAATCGGAAGACAAAGTATGGAAATATAACCCGAATGTACACATTCGTACGTAAAAAGACACATATTGTTCCCGAATACAAAACAATCGAAAGCTAACTAAACATATTTGCAACCTAATATGCATCAATTGGAGTTCAGAAACTCTAAATTTTTCATCCTACACAATTGGAAGACAAAGTGCACAACTATAACCCGAATAAACATATTCGGAAGTAAGAAGACATATATTTTTCCAGAATGAAAAACAATCGGAATATAACTAAACATATTTACAACCGAATATTCATCAACTGGAGTTCAGAAACTCTAAAATTTTATCCTACACAATCGGAGGTATAAAACATTATATTGTCTTCCGAATAAATACTGGCCCCAAAATGGGATTTTTCTTATATCAGAAATTTTGAGATTTTTTCAATATAGATACATTCGGTAGTGAGTGTACTTCTGAATACTGTGTGTCTACTTAAATATATTCGGAAGCCAAAAAATTCATCAAACTACCGATTATTACCAGTTTGTATCCAGGAAGATATGGCCAACAATATTCGGCATATAACCAACAAATATATCTCCCGAATACTGTCGATGTTCTTGAGAAATGAAGAACACGACTACATTCGGAAGTAAATAAGCATGAATATCGCCCGAATCTGGATAAAAAACAGAAAAACCTAGAATTTTTTTCTCGATTCGTCGAATTAAAGCGAAATAAACCCAAAAAATAATAGATTCTTACTTAATTGGGGCCATTTGAAGTTGACGAAGTGTTGACTATCAGAATAGCCACCACCGACTACATTGTCGGGTACTTCTTCTTCGCGTTCTTCGCGTTCTTCTTCATTTGCAGCAACAATTTCTTTATTTCTTGCTAAAATCCCAATCTTTGGATCGATACCCCGAGCAAAATTTTTGGTTCTAGGTCTGTGGGTTTCATTTCCCTTATCCATTGTTTTATAAACGAATCGACGATGTTTTGATTTTACGATTCGCGGCGATGTTTCAGTTGAACGAGGAAAAGTTTTTTTTCTTCCACAATCGGAAGATAATATGAAACTGGAAGAAGAAGAGTTGAAATGAGTAGATTTTTTTTTGATTTGGTTATTATACAGTTTTACCAGAAGGGCATTTATGTAACTTCAATATCATATAGGGTACCCCTTAACTAGAGTCTTTGGCTGGGTATAAATTGATGGCCCCTAAAACCTTTTGAGTGGCCCCTAAAAACGCGAGGTTTTTTTTCATTCATTCCATTATTATTGTAGGATGCATTTAGCACATGCATCAAGCCTTTAAAACCCTAGGTGACCCTAGTGGACGAGTTATAGTCTCGTGAGGGTTTACATAGACCCACAAAACCTATACAAAAACTTCCAAAGCCATCAATCTTCCTCCGAAGACGATACACAATCCAAGTAGTCCGGGTCATCCTCCGGGATTCTTTTTACCAAGAAGTGATAGCTTGCATCAAATGCGAATGGTTCCCCCATTTCCTCCAAGTAGCGCGCTTTCACGACTTCGTGCTATAAAAACACAAAAACAACTTACATTTGTTAGTGGTGTTTCATTGAAAAATAAAACAACATGGGCTACGTAAAACAAACCACAAAAATACTTACAAATTGTGCAATGGACAAGTTGAAGAGGCCTATCATGGACCTGTTGCCTATCCGAGTGTTAAAAATCCGAGGTTGGATAGCTAGATAAGCAAGTATCACATTTTCGATGACTAGGTGCCTATCATGGACTTGTTGAAAACTTTTTCCGTTAGGATTCCCAAACTCTTGCCTAAATTTGTTGTGTACCCTAGCCCAAAAGGTTACAGAATCCATTCTTTCGGAGGATTGACATCTAAATCGAGTTTCCGCATACCATGATTTGGTCAATGTCAAATCTTCGTTTGAATCAAATGATGCCATTTTTTTGTATGCGGAGGTATGAAATGAGTAGTTGTGGAGTATATGGAGTGAGGGGGATAAAATGATCAATTTTGGGGCAAATGAGGTCCAAGGGTGAGGTCTCTATTTTTAGGGAAAGTCCCCAACGGTTTTTTTTTTTTTGAAAAACGTGAAATAATTTGGTATAATCGATTTTTTAGAAGTACTGTAAAACCTGATTGTGTTTGCCACAAGGAATCCGTCTTTCTTGTGACCAACGTAAAACCGATTAAAGACATGTTAAATTTTGAATTTTCACATACACCAATCAGTTTATATATATGCATATACCGATTCTAGCTTGAAAAACATACATGAAAAATAACTTGAACAATTTGTTTATGTTGACATATCGAGTAGACCGATTTTTGGCATGTCAGGCTAGAATCAATGATCAACACATAATTATAATTGGGGGATTTTGTGTTTCCCCCCCAAAATAAATGCCTATTTTGCATTTCCTCCTTTAATAATTACTAATTGGTGAAACCCCTTTAATGTGGATGTGCCGTGACTAGCTGTTAAATCCTGCACGTGTATTTCATGTGTGTTCTTTAATAAAATAATAAAATGGAAAATAAAAATTTATTACACGTGTTTGAAGATCGACAATTTGATCTTACGGTTGCAAAAAATTGAAATGGATGAACGACGAGAATCAATCCTTAGAAACCTCTTTTTCTTCTTCGTCCTGTCCGTCGTCCTCACCAATATTTCTCTGCAACTGATTCTGTTCAGGGATAACAGAAAAAAAAAATTAATCCCCCTCAATATATCTTCCTTGTCATCGCTTAATTCCTAAATCAGACAATAACATGATAGAACAAACAAAACCAAAATGAAATACCTAAAACTAAGCCCTAATTTGATTTGAGAGATGAGATTCAATCTAAAATCACCATCCATAACAGAAACAACAATAAGATTGATATGGACATGGATACTCACGGGATTAATATTTTAATATATTTTATTTGACTTACTCAGGAGGATCAATTATAAAATTTATAGGGGAAACAACAGCAAAATTGATTTGCTCATCGGATTTACTAATTGGTGATGAGTTAATTGATGGGACGGTGCATATCACACGAGATTTGTACCGTGGTTGCTTAATTACAACAGCCTTTTGACCTCACCATTAATGGCGTCAATACAATCCAGAATCTGGTGATGGAGTAGAATGGCAGGAGTAAGTTACAACGGCGGTAGTGTGTTCATTTTATAATGGCACACATGTGCACTGCACGTGAAAAAATAGTTGGGTATTAACGACAGTTATAACAGTTATAACATGTGCACTGCACGTGATGCAAAATAGGTATGTTTTTTGAGGGGGACCCATTAAAATTAAAACATTAAGTGCATTAAGTTCAACAATAAGATCATCCAAAACACAAACATCAACCGTCCCAAAATACTTAAAACAACCACAAGTCTTCTAAACTTTAAGTTTTGATATTTAAAAGTTAAACTTAAAAACTTAAAGAGCACCAGGAGCATTTGCAGTAGCAACAACATCAGGAGCAGCAGTACCACCACCAACACCAGCATCAGGAGCAGCTGCAGCACCACCACCACCATCAGCAGCTTCTGCATCACCCATGGCTATATATTCAGCCATTTCTTCAAACATATCTTCCAATTCTTGGTAGCGATCCCGCTCAGCTGAAATCATGTTTCTCCTTGTCCTAGCAAACCTAATGACCTCAAGAAGATCTTCAAGTGCAACCTTGTCAATCACTGCGAGGGATTGTTCAAGACGGGTCTCACCCCCAAAACCAAACTTATATAGGATTCTTTCAGGCACTCGCTGTGGTTCCCTTAGAATATCCTCTAAGGTGAGCTCTCGATTGTAAAATGCTAGGTGTCTGAAGTCCATATCTAATTGAAAAGTAAACAAAAATTAAGTAAGAAATCGGTACATAAAGAAACATATGTCATCCGATTATGAAAAGACTACAAAATTGGTTTATGTGGTACATGTATAAAACTCGATTGTGGAAAAGAAGCTGAAGAGACTATCTTAATCGGATTATACATATTACATATATATAAACCGATTCTGCTGATGTATTTTCATATGTCATTTCTAAGCCAAGAATCGGTTGATGTTAATCATCATGTAAACCGATTATTATGCATGCTCTTCATAGACGAAAACAAAACCCAGAATTGGTTTATTCGATATGTCAACAAAAACCGATTTTGGATGTAATCAGAATTTTGATTTGTCAAAACCGAAGATTTAAGCATGTAAATCAATAAAGATATGAAGAATCATAGAATGAGTTGATAGAGATTTACCTTTTTCTTGTGTGGATCGAAGATTAGTTGGAGAAGAGGATAAAAATTAGGGTTTTGAGAATTTGGAAAGATTAGGATGAAAATAGAAAGTTTTTATAGGTTTAGGCTTTTTTGTTTTTGGATTTACTGAAAATGGAAAGATTAGAATTTATATAAGAGAGTTTTAGGAATTAATGTGGGGGTAAATTAGTATTTTTTAGAAGTGTAGGTGCCCAGAGTAATTTGGTGGTGTGGGAAGGAAAATTTGATAAGCCCCTATTTAGCTAGGCTATTTTGGGACTTGACATAAATTCTAAAGACTTAAAGGCCTAGACAAATAAAGCTCTCACGTTGAATGGTGAGAAAACCCTCATTTCCTATTGGCTGAAACAAGCTTTTCTTCAATTTTGTGAAACGAGCATTATGATGAGGACGCTTGACAACATATAATTGGTTAAACAAAATCAGGAAAATAACATATAGGGAAAACATTGTCGCTCTCAAGGAATTAAGATCAAAACCAAATACGATTCGAAACTTATAAGGAAACCGTGTTAGTGCCCATCATCTTTGTGAGATTTGCACCCAAATTTATAGGTTACTAAGAAATCGGCAAGAAGCGCAAATCAAAAGTACATCTAATTTTACGATAGGTACCAACTATCAATCACAAGTTGGCAGTAATTTTCGTTTGGCTACATGATTCCCGGATTACCATCTAACAGACACATGACGTTCAGTGAGTTTATGGTTAGTAAAGGCGGCGGACAATAAAGAGAGACCTGATAGGCACATTTTTGTGTCTTATATAATCTCAATTGTATATATTATTAGTGCTCGATTTTATATTTATTATGGCTTTTTATGTCCTTGTAGGTATTTTTGGAGAAATAAGCTTTTGCGGCGAAATTGGTTAAAAAAGTGGTTTTTGCGCTCGTGGGAGAAAATTACTATACGGACTCTCACTTTGGATAAGGGGTAACCTAATTACTAAGGGGTGACCCATTTCTAGGCATCTGCTAAAGGGAGACCGGAACTGGATAGGGGGAGGTCATATTCAAAATTCAAAACAGAAAATGGCGGGAAAATTTGGCATCAGTC
Organism: Papaver somniferum; assembly: GCF_003573695.1. NCBI lineage: Eukaryota > Viridiplantae > Streptophyta > Magnoliopsida > Ranunculales > Papaveraceae > Papaver > Papaver somniferum. The sequence continues at coordinate 3,188,336 of NC_039363.1, forward strand.
TGCATGGTTTTAGATTTGAATTTTCAGACAGTTTCAAAGAGATTCAATGGCCGAAATCGGTTTTTATGGACTGTAGAAGACCTTACAAGCCCAGTACAATCAATTGGACCCGGACAATTGGGCTGGAATGGCCGAGAGAGGGTTTCAAAGTCTCAACAGAGAGACGTGTTCTGTTTCGAGTTTAGAAGATTTTTGAGAGATTTCTGGAGGACTTTGACGCCAGGATATGGATGTACCTGGTCCTGTTCAAGTCTTAGTTGGAGTTTGGAGAGTTTAGATAACTCAGAAGAGGTCAGAAGACGCGTACAGGGAGGATTGAAGAGAGATATTCTCTTAACTGCACGGAGAAGAAATCTTGAATTTATACGAGATATTTGGGGTCTGTGGGATATATAAGAGTTGTTTCAAGTCATAAAGAGGGTTAGAAACCCTTTGGAGAGAATTGGGAGTTGAGGAGAGTCGAGAAGAAGGAGTTACGAGATTTGTTGCTGCTGCTGTGTCCGCCATTGAAGACCTTCAAGAACACGAAGAACGAACTCTCAAAGTCCGTCTTTCTTGAATAGTATTTAACGCAGAAACAACAGCGCTAGATATCTATCGTTTATAAACGTCATTACTCATATTTGTAACAGTGACGCTGTAACGTTTATACAGCGTTGCAAACTTCTCTTTATCACCATATTCATCAATAAAAACACCTATTAAGCAATTTTGAGCAAGTTTTTGATATGAGGAGCTAAACCCCTTAGCCAAGGCGACGGAGGAAGCCATTGGTCCTTATTTATGGTATAATTCTAACTTTATTAGTTATTTGCAATATTATTACATGATTATTCGCATGGAATTTTTATTGAATAATTGTGATTCATTTTGATGGAGCATGCTTAGTTTAAGACTCTTGATGTTTCATGCTTGGTGTTTACATTTATTACTTCAAAAATCTACAAAAGGCATAATATTAGAATCACTCTAAAAGAAAAATTGCATGAATATTAATTATTAGAATTTATCAAATAATGAGTCAATGGTGGAATCCAAGTCTTGGTGTTTTTCCCTAAAGTTTTCAAACAAATTTATTTGCATGTTTAAATTTAAATCTAAAAATTGTTTTCTTCACAAGTCTGAAAAGACTCTGTTTACCACTATCTCTGCCACCATTTGAAAATACATCAAGACCCAATGAATCTCTCAAGTTGATCCCCTAGAATCCTTCGCGAGTAAGAAATCCACCTTTATCTAGAAACGTAAATAATTGTGAACATAACAACGTGTAAGGTAGAGGATTATCTACGATACAAAATTGCATCAGATTCTGTCACAATATAGTGACGTTCATATTATCTACGGATTATGAATGTAGGTGTTCTTTAGTAGGTATATACTAATCAGACTTCGGTACCATGGACGGGCACCAGGATAATAGTGAACCATATTTCAAATTCTCATATTAGACTTTTTTTTTTTTTTTTTGATGAGAAGAGAAAGATCTATTAAAAAGAGGAGAATATAGAAAGGTCTACCAAAGGTAGACAAAGCAAAAAAGGAAGCAAAAAGGAGAGACTCAATTCTCACATTAGACTTGCAGCGGGCACAAAGGGTTACACAATCTCATCAAGATAAAGGCCAAGCGACTGACATGATAATGCCTCGATCATTAAGTTATTATCCCTCCTTCATTCCTTTTATCTTGCTAAAGCCCGCAACCTTTTGGGAAGCACCGATAGTCTTAAGCAACCACGGAAAATTCGATTTACCATGTTCGGAATTCTATGAAAATCCAAATTCAGTTCAGAAATCGAGTACATGCAATTTTATGACACTTTTTTTCCAAATTAATACAAAAAAAAACCACATTTTACACATACTTTTAACGAAAATAAAAGGTAAAATTAAATAAAGTCGACGCCTATTTAATGTGTTCGTCCCACCATACTAAATAAAAAATGCATCAACACGGGGCAGGGAAAAGGCCCGTGCAAACCAAATAAAAACTGCATCCACACTGGACGGGGCGAAGTCCCGCGCAAATTAAATAAAAGATCCATCTCCAGGGGGAGGGTGGAAGCCCTATGCACACCAAACAAAAAAATGTATCTACACGGCGCGAGGCGAAGTCCCGTGCACACCGAATAAAAAATGCATCGCCACGGGATGGGGTGAAACGTTGCGCACACCAATTAAAAGAAAGAAAATGCTCGGTGCATAGCACGGGCACAAATCTAGTTTCTTCTTATTTCTTTTTCTGTTTCTTATTTTCTTCGTGGTCGGCGTCGTGTTCAACGCCATCAATTTAGGTGGCTGGTTCCACCCACTCATCCAAATTAACCAAATTTGTTGATTTCAACTCGGTTTATTAAATTTGAATCAAATTGCTGTTAGATTTTTGAGTTTTTCAAACTTCTGCAAAGACTTTTCTTAACCCCTTTGTTAGATATCTAGGAAAACAATATGTGTAGGCGGTTTGATTTGTCCAGTTTCAAGTGTAAACGGATTGATTGATTGATTGCCACATTCGAGTAGGCCTCAACCAGAAGGACCTTTTGTTTTGTTGCTGATATCAACGTGGTATGTTTGCTGGCGACCAAGGTTATTCAGAAATCAGAATGGCTCTAAATAGACCATGTTTAAAAGGTGGAGAAACGCGGCAAATTGAAGGACTCTATCATAAACAAGAGGACATTAGCAAGACAACAACTACTCATATTATACTAATCAATATGTATAGAGCAGATGGGAGACTACAAATGGAAAATATCAGAGTTGCAAATTTGCTGAGGAATTGAACTTCAATACCAAGAAAAAATGAAAAACAACAAAAGTGGAGGCGGAAAGGAACCGATGAACGTCCCCTTATTACAAGAATATTCATCACCATCGACTACTCTGAAACTGTATAATCATGAAGAAATACAAGATGATTTAGCGACAAGTGTTTGGATTGAATCAAAGAAATTATGGCATATTGCTGGTCCAACTATTTTCAGCCGTATAGCTTCTTATTCTATGCTGGTTATCACCCAAGTTTTTGCTGGTCATCTGGGTAACCTTGAGCTTGCTGCAATTTCCCTTTGCACTATTGTTATCGTTGGTTTTTCCTTTGGCTTATTGGTATGTAACATTGATCTTCATCTTTTTCACTTACTCTCTAATGTAGTCTAGCTTACCATACAGTTCTTTTGAATATTTATGTTGTTAAATCAGTTGGGAATGGCGAGTGCATTAGAGACATTATGCGGTCAAGCATACGGAGCTAAAGGATACCATATGCTAGGAATTTACCTGCAGCGCTCATGGGTTGTTTTGACTATCTGTTCAATTTTACTTCTACCGGTTTACATATTCACTACACCTATTCTTAAACTCATGGGACAACCAGATGATTTGGCTGAACTATCAGGCTTAGTAACAGTTTGGTTAATTCCCCTGAATTTTGCCTTAGCATTGCAATTCCCTTTACAAATATTTCTTCAGTGCCAACTTAAGACACCGATAGTTGCTTGCGCATGTTCGGGTGCCCTGTTGTTTCATATTTTCTTTAGCTGGTTGGTCGTTTACAAACTTGGTTTTGGTGTTATTGGAGCTGCTGCTACGTCAAGTGTCTCATGGTGGATTACAGTGATAGGGTTGTTTTCTTATATTACTATTGGTGGTGGTTGCCCTGAAACTTGGACTGGTTTTTCGATGGAAGCTTTTTCTGGGCTTTGGGAGTTTTTTAAACTCTCTGCGGCTTCTGGCGTCATGATATGGTTTATTCTATCTCTCTCTCTTTCTCTGTTCTTTTTCTGACACTTGGAGATCTTTCATTTAGAGTTTCGTTGTGGCTAATATTTGAAGGCTAATGGGAAATGTACAGTTTGGAGAATTGGTACTACAGGATATTGGTTTTGATGACGGGGAACTTGAAAAACGCTACGGTTGCAGTCTCAGCTCTTACTGTCTGGTGTGTATTCTTCCTATGCTTGGCTTCTAGTTAAGACCTGGAAAATGTAACATCTTAGGAGTGCTCGAGCTTCAACCTGAAGTCAGATACCCACTGGTACCAGAGTTTGATTTTTAAATTAATATGATATTTGCAGTATGAGCATAAATGGATGGGAGATGATGATTCCACTTGCTTTCTTCACTGCAACTGGGTAATTGAGCATTTTGAATCAGATGAATTAACTACATGGTAGCAAAGAGATAATTTTTACTGTCTCAAATGGTTCTAATTTTGTGTGTAATGTTGTTTATCCATCAGAGTAAGGGTTGCAAACGAGCTTGGAGCAGGGAATGGAAAAGCTGCTAAATTTGCTTCTAAAGTTTCAGCAATAACATCTTTGATAATAGGGATATTTTTTTGTTCGTTAATAATGATTTTTCATGAGAAATTGGCAACCATCTTCACCACGAGCAATGAAGTCCTCAAAGCAGTTGATGACCTTGCAGTCCTCCTAGCTTCCACTATTCTCCTCAACAGCATTCAACCTGTTCTCTCGGGTACACATTACTGCAGTTCTGCATCTTCTCTACGAATGAATTCCACATACAATTGCTAATACTAGTTAGAGTTGTGTGTCGATTTATCAGGGGTAGCTGTTGGCTCAGGTTGGCAAGCCTCGGTAGCATACATTAACATCGGCTGCTATTATATCGTCGGAGTTCCAGTTGGAGCTGCCCTCGGTTGGGTTTTCCATATGGGTGTTCGAGTATGTATTCCAAAATTTACTTGCTTCTTTTTACTTTCACAACTACACCAGGGAATGCTATTACCTCCAAGGCCCATTTTTCTGTAAGAATTTTTCTTCCAACGAACGTTTAAGTACTGATCAAACTAAATTAAAAAAACTTACAGGGTATATGGAGTGGGTTGATAGGTGGAACCGCTGTTCAGACCTTGATTCTGATCATAATCACCATTAGATGTGATTGGGATATGCAGGTGATTCCTGGTTTGAAACTCTACTATACGTCTATACGTCATTCTATATCACTCTCTTATTTGAATTAATTATTTTTAAATCTATAGGCTGAAAAGGCAAGCATGCAAATGAAGATGTTAGCGGCGCCTACATCTTCTAAAGCATAGACATCATCACCATTTGAGCCAACTAGTGAAATGATTCACCTTGGAATAGCAGCGCAGCCAGGGGCTTAAATGTTTTGAAAATAGTCGATTTCTTTTTGCACAAACTTGCTCGATGCATAATAGAGACATTGCATACAGTCGAGTTTCATAGTGACTCGAATATACCACTGAGCAAATTTGCTTATAGATTGAATAATCACAAAATGCCGGATTTGTTGGATTTGCACCATATCTGAGTTAATGGCAGGGAAGCCACTTGCTTGTTGCACAAAAGGGAATCCCATACCGTTAAATTCAATAAATGTTCTAAGTGACGATTCAAACCCGATTGAATGACTCGGAGTCGGACGTGTCAAAAATTTTAAGTGTGAATGTCTACGGTTTGGGCAAGTCTCAAACTTTAAAAATGACCATCCGAGTGACAAAATAAATGAGTCGGATTCAAATTAAATCAATCAATTGAGTCAGGGCCGGAACACCCTCCACTATGAGTCTTGTCAGCCATTCTACTACCAGTAATGTCAATTTCAGAACCTTCACTTTTTAATCCGCAAGAAAGATAACTTTTTCTTTATAATCAAATTTGATTATATTCTCTTCTTCTTTATTAGATGGATTTTATTCACTCTATATGCCATCACCCATTTGGGTAGGAATCTATTGACAGGACCTTCTGTTGCTAATGTCGTGTTGGGTTGCTAGATACCAAGATAATGGCTTAAAATAATAGGCCATGTTGACATGGTGGACAAACGGCAGTATATAAAACTTGAAACCCTAATCGATAAAATATTTAAAAGGGGCAGCTGCAGCAACAACTACTTTGGACTACTAGTGGACTTAATAGTTTTGTGTATTTGTAAAGGTGTTTTGGTCCAAATATGGAATCCTCCTCCCTATAATAAAACCGAATGAAATAGATCAGAACAGCAAAGTGGTGAGTGAGTAAACTACTACTAACTAGATAAGGAAAATGAAAGGCAGCAAAAGTGAAGGTGGAGAGGAACCGATTAACGCCCCGTTAATAGAAAAACATTCGTCACCGGTAACTACAGTACTGCAACTGTATCCTCAAAATAATGAAATACGAGATGATTTACCAAGTAGAGTTTGGATTGAATCGAAGAAGTTATGGCATATTGTTGGTCCAACTATCTTCAGCCGTATATCTTCTTACTCTATGTTCGTTATCACCCAAGCATTTGTTGGTCATTTGGGTAACCTTGAGCTTGCTGCATTTGCCCTGGCAACTACTGTTATTGTTGGTTTTATCTTCGGGTTATTGGTGTGTAACATTCTTCATCTTTTTCACTTATTTTCCAAGTACTCCAGCTTACCATACATTTTTTTTGATTTTTGATATTGTTGAATCAGTTGGGAATGGCCAGTGCGTTAGAGACGTTATGTGGTCAAGCATATGGAGCAAAACGATACCATATGCTAGGAATTTACTTGCAACGTTCATGGGTTGTTTTAACTATCTGTGCAATTTTTCTTCTACCAGTACAGATATTCACTACACCGATTCTTAAACTATTGGGCCAACCAGATGATTTAGCTGAGCTATCAGGCTTAGTGACGATTTGGTTAATTCCACTTCCTTTTGCCTTAGGTTTACAATTGCCTTCACAAAGATTTCTTCAATGTCAACTCAAGACACCAATAATTGCTTGGATATCTCTGGGTGCCCTATTGATTCATATTTTCCTTACCTGGTTAGTCGTTTCAAAACTTGGTTTTGGTGTTATTGTTGCTGCTGCTACGCTAAATGTCTCCTGGTGGATTATATTTTTGGGAATGTTTGCTTATATTGTTGGTGGTGCTTGTCCTGAAACTTGGACTGGTTTTTCTATGGAAGCTTTTTCTGGCCTTTGGGAGTTTTTTAAACTCTCTGTGGCTTCAGGCGTCATGTTATGGTATACTGTATATCCTTCTCTTTCTTTGAGTACTCTTTCTTTTGGTTATCCGGAATTTTTTCTTGTTGGATTTTGTTGTGGCTAAATTTGATAGCTAATGGGAAGTGCACAGTTTGGAGAATTGGAACTACAGAATATTGGTTTTATTGACTGGAAACTTGAACAACCCTACGGTTGCGGTCTCAGCTCTCACTGTCTGGTGTGTATTTTTCCTATATATGGTTAGATTCGAAATGTATCATTTTAAGGGTGCGCGAGCTTTGACCTGTGAGGTCCATACCGACTAGCTGGTTTCAGAGTTTGATTTGTAAATATGATATTTGATGGCTCACAGTATGAGCATAAACGGGTTGGAGATGATGATTCCACTTGCTTTCTTTGCAGCAACCGGGTAATATATCATTTTTATTCTGCTGAATTTGCTTGATACGAATTTGTGTCCGGATGCTTCTAAATTCGTATTTTATGTATCAGAGTAAGGGTTGCAAACGAGCTCGGAGCGGGGAATGGAAAAGCTGCAAAATTTGCTACCAAAGTTTCAGCAATTACATCTTTGATAATAGGGATATTTTGTTGTACATTGATAATGATTTTCCATGAGAAGTTGGCAATCTTTTTCACCACGAGCGATGACGTCCTCCAAGCAGTTGACAACCTTTCATTCCTCTTGGCCTTCACCATTCTCCTCAACAGCATTCAACCCGTTCTCTCGGGTACACATCGCTTAGATTTTGTATCCATCTTGTACATCCCCTCTTAGGATGAATTTTCAGTTACGAGTACTAGTTAATGCTGTGATGGTTGATTTATCAGGGGTAGCCGTTGGCTCAGGATGGCAAGCCTCGGTAGCATACATTAACATCGGCTGCTATTATATCATCGGCATTCCACTTGGAGCCTTCCTTGGATGGGGTTTCCATCTTGGTGTTCCAGTACGTAAACTCGCTTACTCACTGTACCTGTGAATGTTATTACATGACCCAATTTTTTTTGTTAAGAAATGCAAAAACTTGCAGGGAATATGGAGTGGGATGATAGGTGGTACCGCTATTCAAACGTTGATATTGGTCATAATCACCATTAGATGTGATTGGGATATGCAGGTAAGCCACCCTTCAAAACTATACTGTTAATTTCTAGTTCTTCCTATAATTCTCTTGTTTTTGATCCTGCACTTTTATCTATTTTTGAATTTGAAGGCTGAAAAGGCAAGCTCCCGGATGAAAATGTTGTCAAATTCACTAGGAAAATCATAAAAGCATTGTTGTTGCTGGTTTGGGATTCTGGGTCTTCTGCTTTATTTTTGCGTGTCTATTTTGCTTTCAGAAATGGGTGTTTTTCCTTTTTTTGGAAGTAACAGGTTGAATGAGTTTTATTGATAAAAAGGATGTGCAACTCTCATATTGCAACCTTATGCTAATTTCAATTATACATCGCAAACAAGAACTTTATGAGAGGCAACTTTCTGTCTCAGTGTAATCGTTATAAGCAGCAGCATGATTACATAAATGATTTGTGGGTCTCTTCTGCATTCTTTTCACATCCGTTTTTCGAAAATAGTCGCCAGTCTTTTTGCACAAAAGAGATATGGCATACTGTTAAGGTCAATAATTGTACCAACACCTTAATATTTGGATCTGGTTTGGGATCTGAATTCGATTCCGTATTTGACTCAGTCCCGTCTCAGTTGTCAGATATTTTTTTCTGACACGAAAAATGCAAATTTCATTAAGAAACAAAGATGTCACCAAGAGTGACACTAAAGTGACAAAAATAAAAAATGAAGAAATAAAAATAAAGCAAGCTCACGAGGAGCAACTCTGGACTTCCAAAAAAAAAGGATCCAAAAAAACACAAAAACTACTAAAGAAAACCATACACTCAAAAATCCCAAAGGAAAAAGAAGAATAAAACAAAACCCTTTAGAAATCTCCATTTTCATCCTGAAAAGAGCTTGCAATTTTTGTGATAACGGAATTGCAGAAAGAGACTGAGTTGCCAATGATGATGATATCATCCACATAAACTAAAATGTAAGTAAGATGAGTGTTGGAGCAGTGAATGAACAGAGAAGAATCATCCAGAGAAGGTGTCAAATCAAGGTCCATAAGAGCATCTACTAACCTCTCGTACCAATCCCTTGGAGCTTGCTTCAAGCCATATAATGATTTGTGAAGCTCACATACATAGTCACGAGGCTGAGACATGTGAACATCTTCATGAAGAGAGCCATGAAGAAAAGCATTACTCACATCAAGTTGCCTTAGAGACCAATTGCAATTTACTGCTAAGGAAAGAATAAGCCTGATGGTAGTAGGTTTAACCACAAGACTAAAAGTGTCTGTATAATCTAAGATTTCAAGTTGATTGTAGCCTTTGGAAACTAGTCTAGCCTTGTACTTTTCAATGGCACCATCAGGATTTTCCTGTATCTTGAACACCCACTTGCATCCAACAACATTTTGAGAGGGATCAGGAGGAACCAAAGACCAGGTACCAACAACATCAAAAGCATGTTTTTCATTATGAAGAGCAACCTTCCAGTTAGGATTTTCGTTGGCTTGAGAAAAAGTGGTACGAATCTTAAATGGAACTATACTCATATAAGCTTAAGGTAATAAGTACTTGTTAGCAAGAAACAATTTAGGTTTAGAGATTCCATTCTTGGATCTAGTAGTCATAGAGTGAGAGGAAGTATCTGAGCATATAAGCACTTGAACTGAAGGAATGTCAGTTACCTGTTCTGATGAAGATACTTGAACTGAAGAAGGACAAGAATCAATATTATCAGCCGGTGATGATTGAGACTTATCAGCTGTAGAAGGAGAATCAAGAATGATATTAGTTGAAGTATTGGAGTAAGACCTTGAGGAGATGGCAGACTGAAGCATTTCCAACTAACAAGAAGAAGTTTGACAATTTGCAAGAAAAGGAAAGTTGTCTTCAGTAAATTCCACATGTCTTGAGACATAAATCTTTCCCATAGTTGTTTCTAAGCACCTATACCCCTTGTGGTGATTACTATATCCCAGAAAATATTGTAGGTTGCACCTTTTGGAACCGAAAAGATGATGTTGACTGTTGAGTTTCTTTTTTTAGTGTGTGCAATTTATTTGGTTTACTTAATAGCAATTGCAAGCAGACTGTAATTGGAAAAATACGAGTTTCATATTTTTTTGAAATAAATTTAGTGAAGTTTCTTTGATTTGATTTAGGTTTGGTTGAGGAACTGTATATGACTTTGTTTAGCTGTACAATACAACTAAGCTTAGTTGTCTATTTACATCCAAGTTGTAGTATTTGGTTGAACTGTATATGACTTTGTTTGGTGTTCTCTAGTTACATGGAAGCTGTGGTATTTAGTTGAGCTGCTTGAGCATATAGTTATTGATTTGAGAATATTGGTTGTTGTTGTTGTTGTTGTTGTTGTTGTTGTTGTTGTTGTTGTTGTGTCTTTTTAATTGAAACCATGTTTGAATTGTGTATATATTGTTTGTCACTGATCAATCATGGATGCATCAAGTCCAGCTAGGGTTCGGAACATAATATGGCGCCATTTCTCCAGGACAAATGTTGCAGAAGCCACTTGCAATTATTGCGGAAGGACATTTAGGACTCACAACTGCAAAAATGGGACAACAACATTTTGGAAGCATTTTAAGAGATGCACCCACATTCTTAATCCTAACAGAGCTTATATAATGCTTAGAACTTAGGCTTAGTGGTTTATGTGTAATTTGTACTACAGTGTAACATATACTGCAGCTTTACTATTTAGTATTTACTTTGAAGTTTGAAATTTGATGTCTTTAATCTTTATGAACAATTTGTAGCGGAAACACTTTATATGTATGAATATATGAATTCACTTTTATTTTCAGTTCTTATTTCCTTTGCGGTTTTATTTTATTTTCAGTTCTTATTCACTTTATATATATGAATGCACTTTATATGTATGAATATTTGATTAGTGATTGTGTGTATTGGTGTGAAAATGGGGTTGCACACTAAACTTGCAAGTATACAAGGTCAAGCTTTATAATATAGGGATAAGAAAGGGATCAGTCCACAGGGAGTAGGAGTGCTTAAAAGAAATTTTCCTAAGCTAGCAATGGAGACAAGGCACTATGGCAGTGAGCAAAGCAAGGTAATGTGGCAGATGCAAAGAACTAAAACAGTTAGCACAACAAAGCAGTTAACACAAGATGGCAAAAAAGCAAGGAACCAAGGCTGTGAGACAAGGGCAGGGGTGAGATTGTGCACTGATTTCAGTGCACAACAGCTACAAATTGCAATAAATTAAACAAGAAAAACAGTAAATTTAGCAGGGAACAAAATAGAACTGAAATTAAGTGATTGTAAAAGGATTTGTGGTTAAGCCAAGGCTTAGGATCCACCTTGTGTCCTAATCAAACAACATGTTTCTAGGTTGAGTTGAAAATCCTATGCATACATCTAGAATGGGAGGAAGACTAATTTGCTCACTAGTTTGCCCCTAGCATTGACTGTCTTTTGACAGAACAATCAATCACAGACACTATGAGCATTAACCTCTTCCCATTGCTCAATCAAAACATACATCAGGATAACTATCCTAGCAACATGTCAATTGACAGTGCATAAGGCTTCAACTGAGCCTTAGCTTAATGCTACTTAGCTCATGCTCAACATATTACATACATAACCATTCATCAAACAAGATAATTCAAATAACATACACATGACATTCAACTGTTAACTCCATAAGAAGAACTGAAATTGGAATTGCATAAAATTTTGTTTTAATTCTCTACTGGCTAGTCCAGAGATTCTCTCTAATCCTCCCACACATCCCCTATTTATACATATAAGAAAAATCCCCAAAAATCAGTGAAGTTAGGGTGTACCCAAAAATCCAAAATTCACTCACCTAGCACACTGATAACAACCCAATCAACCAACTCATGCTTCAATTAGACGTACAATTGATTTCCCCCAAAAAGTTCCCAAATCAGAAAAATTAGGGTTCTTATAAAAATTATTAAAATTTACCTAATCACTGTTGACACTGGTAGATGTCGACCCATGCCTCCAATCCTTCTCCTGATGCTTCTCTTGTTCTTCCCATGCCCTAATTGCTTTTCTAGCTTCACTGATTCGTCAACCACTCACCTAGGGTTTCGACAGGGGAGAAATTGACGAATTAGGAGGCTATAAAGATGGGTAATAGCTGTAGGAAGGTAGGGGTGATGATGGTGGAGGTGTGGTGGTGGTAGAGGAGTAGGTAGTGGTGGTTTTGGAAGTGGAATAGGTGGTGGTACGGCAGGGTATGGTGGTTCTGTTGCAGAGAGGGGAGGAAAAGAAGATGGAGTCGATGGGGTTTGAGGAAGGGGCTGTTTGTTTTGCGGGTATAGATATTAGGTACTAGGGTGTTGAGCAGGTGTAGAGGATTTTGATGTTTCGCGAATCTGGACCGTAGGATTATAGGATGATGGAATGATCCAACGGCACGATTGAAATGGATGAGGGGAGACCGTTGGATGACGAGATACATCAAAACTGACGGCGAAGATCGAGGTTAGGTGTTGTAGTGTTAAGCGGAAGTATCGAGATTTGATGAGCAGGCAAAGAAGCGACCTTAGGATCTAAATGTGATCTAATCTGAAGGCTTGGAATTTAGGTACTATGGTGTTTTGCAGGGACTTCAGATTTTGATGAACGATGAAGAAGCGACCATTGGATGATGAGATGGATCCGATCTAACGGCTGAGAATGGAGGCGGTTATGGATATAGAAAATGGGTTTGGGTAAGGGTTTTGGGCCTTGGGTATGCCAAGCCCATATTTTCTTTAAGAACAATTCTTCCTTCTTGAGCCCATTCCTAGCTTTTTGGACGTGCGCTCCATTCTTTGCGGCTTCCTTGCGTAATTTCTTCCGGCTTTTCACCACTCTTCAGCTCTTTTCCGCTCCGCAAGTCATCCAGACTTTATTTATTACCTAAAAATGCAAAATTAAGTAAGAAAAATATTTATTCTTGAAAACAATATTGAAAATACAGAATATGGGATAAAATGTAGAATTACTGCACAAAAGATGAGTTAAATGCCAAGAAAAATATATAGAAATAAGCACTTTTTAGCACTCATCATGTATGAAATTCAGTTCATAAATCATAAATGTATTATATATTTATGTTTATGTTTATTTGTGATTTCTCAGTGATCAATCATGGATGCATCAAGTCAAGCTTGTGGAACAACTACTCCTAAACCTACCTCAGCTGCTACAGCTACACCTGCTACAGATACAGTTGTTGGATCCTTTATCCAACCAACATATAGAGCAGCAGAGCCAGAGACAACAACAATAGATGTAAAAGCTACTTCTACTCAAATGGGTGGTAACACTGGTAAAATAACTTCTGATATTTGGAATCATTTCACTAGGAAGAATGTTCAAGAAGCTCAATGTAATTACTGCAAGAAGATAATAAAGGCTCATACTAAAAGGAATGGTACAAGTGGAATGTGGAAGCACTTTAGCATATGCAAGAAGAATCCTAACAAGCCAAAGCCAAAAGGACAACAAACTCTGACATTAAAACCTGCAACGCTGGGTGAGGATGAAGGTCAGTCAGTCTCTACTAATTTCAGTCAAGAAAAATGTAAAAGGGTAGTTGTTGAGTTTATTATAATTGATGAGATGTCCTTTAGAGCAGTTGAGGTTGAAGGGTTTAGGAGAATGATGCATGTATTAGAGCCTAAATTTGTTGTACCAAGTAGAATGATTGTTTACATAAGTTTATTAGAAATGTATGTAATTGAGAAAGAAAAGTTAAAAAATTACTTCAATTCAAGCAAGCAGAGGGTTAGTTTGACAACAGACACATGGACTTCACCAAATAATTTCAACTATATTTGTGTAACAGTTCACTTTATTGATCACCAATGGAAGTTTGAAAAGATAATTATTATGTTTTGTGAGGTTAGTGGTCACAAAGGAATTGATATTGGTGAGATGTTGGAGAAGTGCTTGTCATATTAGATGCTTAAAGATGTTTTTCTGTCACTTTGGATAATGCTAGTACCAACAAGGTAGCAATGGATTATTTGCCCACTAGAGTTGTTTCAATGACAAGGGAAGAAGATAGAGCTAAGTAGTTGCATGTAAGTATATGTACATGATTTTTTTTTTTACTTTCTACTTAGGATTGTGCTTATTAGTTATTACTTTGTACAAAAATCTAATACTTGTATGAATCTACATCTTTTTAGGTAAAGCGTGCAGCTCATGTACTTGCACTTGTGGTAAAATATGTTGGAAGGGTCTACAACAAATCAATTGCAAGAATCTGGTCAATTGTCAAGTATATAAAGGGTTCTCCAGCTAGGTTGGATAAGCTTAGGCAGTGTGCGAATTTAGTTAGAATAGAGTCTAAGATAACATTGATATTAGATGTTAAGACAAGATGGAACAACACATTCTTGATGTTAGAGGGTGCATAAGTGTATGAAAGAGCTTTTACTAGGTTAGAAAGGTACGATAGGGAATATCAGAATTTTTTTTATTTCCCAAAAGACAATGAGAAAGATTTACCAAATCCTGATGATTTTGGTATTGATGTTAATGTTGGTGAAGAAGAAGAAGTTGATGTGAAAGGCAAGAAGAAGGCACAAATGAAGAAGAAGAAGGCAATAATGAAGAAACCTGCTCCATGTCAAGAGGACTCGGTCTTTGCCAGAGGCCTTGCCAAATGTTTAAAGGTATTCTTTGATGCCACTGTTGCATTCAACCTCAACTAAGGTAACAACAAACACTTTATTATGGAAATTACTTATCATTTACGAACAACTAGTTGAGTTTAGAGATAGTGTAGATGAAGATCCTTCCATTGCAACTATGGATGCCAAAATGTTTAAGAAGTATAACAAATATTGGGGTGATTATGCAAAGATGAACTCTATAACTTTTTTTCCATGTTGTTGGATCCTAGAGAGAAATAAAAAGGACTAGAATTTTCTCTTAGCCACTACAAGAAAAATGGTGTATTGCAACATGCCATCCATGTGGCAAGAACCCATGTTTCGTGTGGAAAAATCCTTTTGCCATATAATTTTCTTTTTGCACACCATGTGGAAACAACCTGTGTGACAAGAAGCTCTTGCCACACCTTCAATGTACTGCAGCAAAAGGTGGGTATTTTGCTACACCAAACTGTGAGGCAATAGCATGAGGCAAAAAGGTATTTTCTATTTTTGCTATGTATTTATTTTTATTATTTTTAAAGTCTTTTGCCACACCTACTGCGTGAAGCAAATTTTTTTTATTTTTTTTATTTTATATTCAATTCAATTTAATTATATTTAAAAACTCTTTTGCCACAACATTTACTCCTGTTGTAAGGATGACAAATTTTGCAACTGCTGGCAGGAAAATTTTGAAAAACCACCGTTTGATAACTTTCACAAATTAAGCATTCCACATACACATAAAAATACTCAAAACAAAGAATTCAGATTTCATTTAAGAAAAATGTGTTACAAGTATAGTGAATCCAGCTTTAACATGGAAAAAAAATAAAAGATATCAGAACTTGATAGTTAATATTAACCCCACGCTGAAGTGGAGAAAATTTTACTTCAAAATAGACTTATTATGTGCTTAATCCACCTCAACAGTCCATTCTTAAGCCGAGTTCCTGCTAAAAAAACACCACCAAGAAAAAAAACATCAGGATATGGCATAGAGTCAACATTCCTAATTATGAAAGCTTGAACTGGAAGAGACGTATCATACAATACAAATATGCAGTTCAAGCATAAACATTGAATACCCAATCCCTTTTCCTTTCAAGCTTATAGATAAAGAAAAAATGGACACCTATTAATTTTGTTCATGGAATTATAATATGATAAAGAAATAAATACCTACGTTTCAAGCGTATTCCAGCACCACAGAACTTTATAGAACAAGAAACATGGTGTGGGTCTATCCAGTTCCTATTATCATATGGTATTCCTATTTTTGTCCAGGTTTTGCACTTCTTTACAAAGACAAATATGAGATAAATCTCTGCCATACACAGTGAAATCAAAGACCAAATAATGAATCTTGAATAACTTTGAAGTTGCAAAATGAAATGTGAATGTAAAGACCAACCTATGTGCGCACATATCAATTCAGGTTTCCGTCGAGGGTAGCTTTGCCTTCCAATTATCGATCTTATGTATAAAACAACAAAGTTACCTCTATAAGCTCAATGATCATTCGACAAAATACCAATTCCTTTAGGCTTTAGTTTCTTGTATTTCATAGACAAGCTAATGCAAAAAATAGAAAAGGAAAAGAACCATTAAGAGAAACCTCTACGCTCTTGTAAAGATATCATGTTCATGAATCTTACAACTCTCTCTTGTACCTCTAACTTAAACATCAAAACCATTATAGATCTAGTATTCACTAATACATACAATAAGTTAATGTCATTCATTGTGTTCATTTGCATATTTATATGCACCAATCATCATTAACTACAACAAATTATGGTTTCCTAAATTCTTTCAGTTGTACTAGTTTGGCCAGATCATCATCAAAACTTATTGCTTTATCTTTGAATTGTGTTTTTCTATACTACAAACCACAGCCTTCTGACCATACTATTCAATTTCCTGCTCTCTAACAAGATATACTTGAAAAACCTCAGATTCATACACAAAACATAAATGAAGTGTTGGAAGAAGTTAGTGAACTAGAGATGGAAACAAAATAGGGAGAATATGCATAACTCGATTATCTGCAATAATTCATATATTCTAATGACAGAAATGAGTATAGTTTTCACAAAGTAACAGAACACTAAAAAAAAAAACCAATTCTCATAATTACTTGCAAGGAATCAACAGAACAATAGATTATCAAGAAACTACCTGCTTGACTGATCACTTGTCTCCTGGAGGCATTTAGATATGGAATAAGCAGCTTTATGGAAGACTAATAGATTTCTCCTGTTATTTAAATCATATGAAAGTTCAAATGACAAGCAGAAGGATGAACAATCAAATTTACCAAAAAAGGGAGGAACATTAAACAACTTCCAAAAATATAGTACATTAGAATATAATGAAATGAAAAAATCAGAGTGATTGAAAACCAACCTACGGACTGTTGTAAGAGATTGAGTGATCTAATTTTTCCAATTCATCAATCTTGTTTAATTATGGCCTTGAGGAAAAAATCGAAGGAAAATACCTATTTCAGATCTCGTACCTAATGTATCACAAAAATAAAAATTAGGGGAAAAGCTAAAAAAATGTTAAAAACATAAAAGCCAAAACCCTTACTTCTTAATAGGATTAACAATTTTAAGTTGAAAATTGTTAAGTTGAAAATGAATCAAGCCAAAACCCTTATTTCTTAAGTTGAAAATTAATCATGTAAAGATAAAACTATAAAACAAATTACCTTGATTACAACCATTAGCATCAGGGGTATAAGATGTTGCAAAAATCAAAACAGAAATACCATAAACAGAGAGGAAAAGATCTGAGTTTGTTTACTAGGGGTTTCGAGAGAGAAAATTCTAGGGTTTTGAGAACATCGATTTTTTTTAAGAAAATTATAGGATTAAGAGTTTTTTTCTAACGTTTCGATAAAGAGGGAGTTGCAGGCTCCGCTGGGAGGCACGTCATCCACGTAAAACATCTTTACGTTTCTTTCCTAATTTGATTTTTGGTAGTTTTTTCTTTTTCTTTTTCAATCAGAAAAAGACTACCAAAAATCAAAATAAATAATGCTACTTTTAGTTTTTGCCACATCCAAGTGGCAAGACCTATACTCATTTCCTCACTACTAAATCATGTGAGGCAACAAATGAACTTTTGCCTCAACTTTCCATGAATGTGGAAAAAGGCCTTACATAATGCCACACCGGTTTTGTCATGAGGCTAAAAGCAACCTATTACCACATAATATATAGATGTGTGGCAGAGTAGTGCGACAACATATCCATTTTCTGTTATGATGAGTGTGTTATTGGATTTTAGGATTTTATTCGAAGATTATAAGGACGTGTATTCAGTTCGTGAGGATAAGTCAAGTACTTTTATGCAGGGACAAGCCAAATCAGTGGTGAGTAAACCAGGGGCAGGGCCAGGTCGTATGAAAGAGTTGATGTCAAGGAGTAAGAGGTTCAAGAGCAACCCAAATGATGATGCAGGCAAAACAGAGTTGGATAGATATTTCATAGACAAGTTTGAAGAAGGGGAAGGAGAAGATGGTGATGATGAGGAGTTTGACTTATTGGGTTGGTGGAAGACTAACAGTAACAAGTATAAGATACTTGAACATATGGCTAAGGATATACTAGCCCCTTCTGTGTCTTCTGTTGCCTCTGAATATGATTTTAGCACAGGAAACAGAGTGTTTAGTCCTTGTAGAAGCTCTTTATCTACAAGGATAGTTAAGGCATTGCTTTGCATTGAAAGCTGGCTAAGGAAGCCAATACAACTTGATCTTCTAAGTGACCATATACCAGATGACAATGTTGTAGTTGAAGAAGGTAACATATTCTATTCACAAATTTGTTTTTCCTTGTTACTTTTTTTAATAACAGTTACTAACTGCCTAACTTTCTATTACTTTTTTTTTTGCAGAGTTACTGGGTCCTATCAACAAATGCCACCACCAGCGCAGCCATGGAATAAATCTCCACAACCACTTCACCACCAATGCTACAACTTCAACTTCAACTA
This sequence comes from Papaver somniferum, assembly GCF_003573695.1. Lineage (NCBI taxonomy): Eukaryota > Viridiplantae > Streptophyta > Magnoliopsida > Ranunculales > Papaveraceae > Papaver > Papaver somniferum. Next base: position 3,207,049 of record NC_039363.1, read on the forward strand.
ACTTGCCATTAGTTGTTAAGACAGTAAAACTTAAAAATTAAGACTACTCTATTGTAGTATTGTTTGTGTTGGTCATTGTGTGTGTGTTTGTGTGCTACTGCTACTTGTTAGTTGTTATTTTTTTCAGATATTTAGGACTTTGGTTGTTTGGCATTTTGGATAGCTAGTATTATTGTTACTTGTTAGTTGTTACTTTGTTCTTTGATTGAGATATTGCTTAATATATTGAAAAACAGGTAAAACAGTTACTTAATTTTTCTGGAAAACTAACAGGAAAATTTGTCTGGAATTCTGACAGAAAGTACTGATTGGTACCGGAACCGTACGTGATACCGTATGTGTAGTGAATGGTACTGGAACCGAGGTACAAGGTACATGTACCGGTCCAAAATTTTGGAACCGAGGTTAGGGAGGTACAGGTATTCGGTCTCGGCAAGAACCGAGCCGAACCATACCGTGTGCACCCTTAATATATATCGAGCAACTTTCAAAAATGAAACATCTGACCCATGAACTAACGATGAACTAGTTTGGTTCCACCTGAACCAATTGATTCGGTAAAATTCAAACGCCCTATAACCAGCCCCCAAAGCGTTAATCACCATTCTGTCTTCGTTATGTACAGGTTGGTATTCCAATCCGACTCGGGACCTCTTGGTACAACTGCCAAACTTCTCAGTTATTCAACTGTTGGTCCCAACTAGTAGGGAATGGCTAGTGGGTGTATAAAAATATTGTCGCGGAAGGTTTTATAATGCAAATTTTTTACATCTTGTTTGTTTGTATCTAACTCGGGATCAGAATTCATCTCACCATCAGATTTATTCCGATATCATATATCAGATTGTTTATGATTTTTTATTTTTTATTTTTCCAATGTCTGATTCGCCTCATATGTCTGACTCGGTAAAATTTAAATCATGTACCATTGTGTACCTGGCTCGTTTGGCACGTATCTAAATGGATTAAAACGACTTGCTAGTCTCTCTGGTGCAGTTCCATTTTATGGTTTTTATGCATAGCATCAGAGTATATCTTATGGGTAGTCTCCATTTGGAGACTAACTCGTCCATATGAAGGACCACTCAATCAAATGAACGAAAGAACTCACTATGAAAAAATACAAAAAGAGACACTACACGGGAGACAGTCTCCCTGTAGTAAAAAAAATTGGAATTTTGGTCAGACGAGGGACTGTCCCCCGTTTGGGACTAGAAAACTTCGAAAACGGGGGTCTGTTTCCCGTTTGGTGCAAAAAAAAATTGCTGCACGGGAGACAGTCCCCCGTGTAGCCTTGTTTTTCCTGACGGGGATAGTCTCCCGTGTAGTGTTCCACTCCCAACCACTCGTTCAGATGAACGAGTGCATGAACAATTTTGGGAGAAAAGGGATTCAAGACTACCCATAACAACCTCTAATTAGACCAAATTGGTAGGTACTCTTTTAAAACGAAAGGGTTCCACTACCCATAGGAATTGCTCTCAGCAAGCTTAACTAGTTCTTTTAACATTCTTCCATTTGTACAATTTTTACTTCTTACTTTTTAGACTTTCTATTTGTTTGACTGCTGAACATGTTTATGCTGTTTACGGGTGGGTCGTGGTGTCCAAAATCACGCTTTGGAACTTCGCAGCATCCTGGTATATATGTTGCAGCATAAAGCGCTAAAGTAGGCACGCTTTTTGGATGATCATATGAACAGCTAGCAATTGCTTATAGATGGAAAACATGCTAAAAGCTGGATTTGCACTGAATTTCAGTTATTGGCCTTTGGTTCCTCAGCCCGTACGTTCCGGTTCTGGATTTGATTACTGTTAACCTAAGAATATCTCAACAGTAAGTCTTAGAACCTCAACTGTAAGTCTATGTAACATATTCTGGTTCAAATGAAATATGTTAAGAGTAGCAAAATTGGTGAGAAATTGAACTACTAGATCAAGTAAAATGAAAGACGGAAAAAGTGGAGATGGAACAAGAGAGGATCCAATGAACGTTCCGTTATTAGAAGAATATCTATCACCGGCGACTACACAGCAACTGAATCATCATGATGAAATACGAGATGATTTTCCGAGCAGAGTTTGGGTCGAGTCAAAGAAGTTATGGTCTATTGCTGGTCCAAGTATCGTCATCCGTTTATCTTCTAATTCTGTATTGGTTGTCACCCAAGCTTTTGCTGGCCATTTGGGTGAGCTTGAGCTTGCCGCAGTTTCCATTTCGGTTACGGTTGTTATCGGCTTTACTTTCGGTTTATTGGTACGTAACATTCTACACCTCTTTCACTTAATTATTATACTCTAGCTTCCCATTTGGTATTTAGTTTTCTTCTGTATGTTGTTAATCAGTTGGGAATGGCGAGTGCTTTAGAGACATTATGCGGTCAAGCTTACGGAGCTAAACGTTACCACATGTTAGGAATTTATTTGCAACGCTCATGGGTTGTTTTAACTATGTGTGCAATTTCGCTTCTACCGATTTACATATTCACTACACCAATCCTTAAGCTCTTGGGACAACCTGATGATCTTGCTGAGCTAACAGGATTAGTGACAATCTGGATGATTCCATTTCCTTTTGCCTTGGCTATACAATTGCCTTCACAAAGATTTCTTCAGTGTCAACGCAAAACACCAATAGCTGCTTGGGTATGCTTGGGTGCTCTATCGTTTCATATTTTCTTTACCTGGTTAGTCGTTGACAAACTTGGTTTCGGTGTTATTGGAGCTGCTTGTGTGTCGAGTGTCTCATGGTGGATTATATCTTTGGGATCATTTTGTTACATTGCTGGTGGTGGTTGCCCTGAAACTTGGACTGGTTTTTCTATTAAAGCCTTTTCCGGCCTTTGGGAGTTTTTCAAGCTCTCTGTGGCTTCTGGAGTCATGATATGGTATAGTCTATATCTTTATCTTTCTCTGACTCTTTTTTTCCCGATGCCCAGAGATTTTTATTTTTGAATTTCGTTTGTGGCGAAATTTAATTGCTAATGGGGAATGTACAGTTTGGAGAATTGGTATTACCGAATACTGGTTTTGATGACTGGGAACATGAAAAACGCTACGGTTGCGGTCTCAGCACTTACTATCTGGTGTGTATTCTTCCCATGTTTGGCTTCTAAGGATCTGCACATTGATGGAAGTTCAAGTTGCAAATCTGTGACATGTATAACATCTCAATGAAAGCCATTACCCACTGGTATCGGAGTTTTATTTGTAACTATGATTTTTGATGGTTCACAGTATGAGCATAAATGGATGGGAGTTGATGATTCCAATTGCTTTTTTCGCTGCAACTGGGTACGTAATTGACCATTTTTAATCAGATGAATTAGAAACTTGCTAGCAGTGAGATATAGTTATTACTATCTCAAATTCTTCTAAATTTGTGTCTTACGCATCAGAGTAAGGGTTGCAAACGAGCTTGGAGCAGGGAATGGAAAAGCTGCAAAATTTGCTTCCGAAGTTTCAGTTGTTACATCTCTGATAATAGGGATATTTTTTTGTACCCTGATAATGATTTTTCATGATAAGTTAGCAATTATTTTCACCTCGAGTGACGCCGTCCTCCATGCAGTGGATAACCTTGCATTCCTTTTGGCTTGCACCATTCTCCTCAACAGCATTCAACCTGTTCTCTCTGGTACATCCCCACTTCAATTTTATATCTCATATGTATAGTTGAGAATTTACTTACATTGTTGAATATTAGTTAATGTTCTATCCTTACTCCATCAGGTGTAGCCGTTGGCTCAGGATGGCAAGCCTGGGTAGCTTTCATTAATATCGGCTGCTATTATATCATTGGACTTCCAGAAGGAGTTGTCCTTGGATGGGTTTTCCGTCTTGGTATTCCAGTATGTATTACTTTCTTTTCACTAGCCCAACTACACCAATGATTTTATTGTAAGACCCCCTTTGTTAGGCATTGTTCTTCCAACGAAATTCGTAAACTTGCAGGGTATATGGAGTGGGATGATTGGTGGTACGGCTATCCAAACATTGATATTGATCATAATCATCACTAGATGTGATTGGGATATGCAGGTAAATCCTCCTCCAAAACTATTATGTTCATAATTCTTTTGCTTTTGGTCTTACATTTCCATCTAACCTTGAATCTGAAGGCTCAAAAGGCAAGCTCCCGGATGAATATGCTGTCAAGTTCATGTAGCATACCATAAAAGCAGCAGTGTTGCTAGTTCGGCCAAAACATACCACCTATTTGAAGAGCATTGTTGAGGTTGATGGGAGGTAATTGTGCAGAGAGCTAAGGTCCCCGTGATTCTATTCTTTTTTTGTACTAAATATTAGGATCACTTTTCCGCAATCACTGTAACGTAATAAGCAGCAACATCATTACATAAATGATGATTTGTGGGTCGTCTTATTCTTTTCTTTTTTCTAGGCAAATTCAAATAGACAAAAAAAAAAAACATTAAAGTCATTCTGCTTATCGAGGAGCATAAATCCAAAATGTCAGAATTACCACATCTTTAGGAGCAAAGAATGATGGGTGATTTTTTTATTTCCAACCCGACTTTTTTATTCATAAAATCGGTTAAAAAGACCAAAATCAACAATTTCTGGGTGTAAAGACATCTAGATTTTGATACTGTTTAAATGGACAAAAATGTAAAAATATCCAGGATGTAAATAGTTTCATTCTGCCCATTTTCAAATAATTTTTCTTATTTTTAATTTACACAGGATGCATCCAGTTTCATTCTCGCTATTTTTTTTAAGTTAAAGCCAGGATGAATCCTGTTTCATCTTTGCTATTTTTTTGTGTTCATTTCACCCATACTAATTTTTACTCGTCCATTAAAATCGTGTTTTAAAAATATTTGGACAAATGACCCATTTTCAGCTTTTTATTCCCAATCCGTAGACAAGGTTAAGGAATGTCCAAAAGGATAGTAAAATCCGTTAATGCCCTTCCATAATCGGAAGTTATTTTTGAACCCATTGTTGAGAGTAAATCGGCTAGTTAAGAAACGCACAAAGACTACCGATTGATATGAATTTGTGCTAAATGCGTATTTGGGACAACTATTAATCGGCAGTTAATGATAGATTCATTTACTACCGATTATAGGCTCAACCAAAATTCAAAAACAAGGGGTTTCTGTAAAATCTCATTTTGAGGCTACTCTGTATTCGGTAGTTATGTGAAACTATTTTGACTACCGAATATGGTTGAATATTTGCAAAGAGAGCCACTGTATCATCGGAAGTCAGGATTTTACCTCATTTACTACCGATTATATGCTCAACCAAAATTCAAAACATAGATGATTTTGGAAAAATTTCAGTTTGGGGCTACTCTATATTCGGTAGTTATATGAACTATCTTGACTACCGATTATGGTAGGATATTTGCAAAGAGAGCCACTGAATAATCAGAAATCAGGATAATTTCATTTACTACCGATTATAGGCTCAACCAAAATTCAAAAAATGGAGAATTTTTGCAAAATCCCATTTTGGGGCTACTCTATACTCGGGAGTTAAATAACCTAAATTCACTGCTGATTATAATATCATTTTTTCCAAAGGTCTACTTTAATCGGGAGTCAAGATAACTTCAACTAACTAGCGATTATAGGATAATCAAAATTCAAAAGATAGAGGATTTTATTTTGGATACTTTATATTCGGAAGTTATATAAACTAAATTGAATTCCGATTGTAGATTAACTTTACGATTGTAAAGTAATCTAAGATTGTAAAAGATAGTTTGGACATTATAAAAAACGAGAGATAAGGGATGGCTACATTTTAGGTTTGAATGATTTTTTTTGTCTTTTTGTGTGGCCCTTAAATCTTTTAGAGTCGCACCTAAAAATGCTAACAAAAATTGCTTCACGAGAAATGACTTTTTCTCTTTCCTCCTGAGATCATTTTGAAATTATAATCCCAAACTAATTTCCAGTTGTTCTCCATAATTAGGACAAAAAGCAACTTCACAAAGATGGTACAAGCCGACATTTGACTAATGACCTAGTCACATAGTAGACTGATTAATTAGTTTAGCCCCGTCACAATTAACTTTAATCGAATCACTAGGTGGAGGAGTCCAAGTAAAATGGTGAGAGAGAGTGGTTGTTGCAGAGATTTTGAAGAGAGATATGGTTGTTTGTTCTTCACCAGCAGCAACATTGATTATTCTTTAAGCCAAAAACTACATAATTGAGTTTTTGCTGATCAGATCAACCAAGCCATACAAGCAGTAACAATCATCTTTGAAGGGAAAAAGGAAGGAAAAGGTAATATCTTGGAACTGAGAATTTAGAAAAAACGTGCCAATATCAGTGTACTGCCATGAAGATCTGATAATTGATAAACTTAAATTGGGATGAAGGCATGAACTCAGGTCTCCATACGTTATGTAACGATTGTAAGAGTTAAGCGTAATCAACAAATATATATTTACATGACCATAAAGGTTATTTATTGGACACAGTTGTGGATATGGAGATTCCTGCACTCAATAATCGTTTGATGTCGTGAAACGTCAATGTGCAAATTTGCAATGAATTTTTTTATAGCGTTTTTCATCGTGGTGCGTATTTTTTCCTTGCAGCCCCTTCTATTATAATACTGACTCCGCCCCTAATGGTAAAAGCAGTACTGGTTGGCGACGATTGTGGTGGGGATGGTGGTTTAGGTTTGTGGTGGTGGGGTAATACTCATATTGGTGATGAAGATGGTGTTAGTGGTGGTAGCGTTATTGGTAGTGGTGGTGGTCTGGAGGTGAAGGGGCCGCTTACTGATAGTGGTGGTGCTGGAAGGTGGTGGTGTTGCTGGTTAAAGAAGAGGAAAATTGTTACCTAATTAGTGTGGTTGAGGTGATTTGGCTGGTTGTTGGGATGAATTAGTTTAAAGAGTCGGTGCTAAATGCAGTTTTTTTTGTTTATGTTTTTATTTGTTGGGGGATTTTGAAGTACCAGGTAAGTATTTGTGGACCTGTAGTCCATGGACTATCTACAATGTGCATAATTCCATTTTGCAGATAGGTTCATGAAATATGACATGTGTATTCAATGGAGGTATTCAAGTTGTGGGGTTGTTTTGTGTAATGATGGGTTGTAGTTGTAGTATTAATGAAATGATCGATGTTCCACGGAATTATTGCTCTTCACTGACCAAAGAATATCTCAACAAGAAGTCTTGGAATCTCAACTGTAGGTCCATGTAACATATTCTTGTCCATGAAATAGATCAGAGTATCAAAATTGTTGAACAATTGAACTATACTAGATCAAGTATAATGAAAGACGGGAACGGTGGAGATGGAGTAAGAGAGGACCCGATACACGTTCCGTTATTAGAAGAATATACACTGCAACTGAATCATCATAATGAAATACGAGATGACTTAATGAGCAGAGTTTGGGTGGAATCAAAGAAGTTTTGGAATATTGCTGGTCCAAGTATCATCATCCGTATAGCTTCTTATTCTATATTGGTTATCACCCAAGCTTTCGCTGGTCATTTAGGTGACCTTGAGCTTGCTGCAGTTTCCGTTTCCATTACGGTTGTTCTTGGTTTCACCTTTGGCTTATTGGTATTAACACTCTACACCTCTTCCGTTTACCTCCTTACGCTATAGCTTTTCGTTGAGTACTTCTTTTGCTGTTAAATGTCGTTATGCGGTCAAGCTTACGGAGCTAAACGATACCACATGCTAGGAATTTACTTGCAGCGTTCATGGGTTGTTTTGACTCTCTGTGCAATTTTTCTTCTACCAGTTTACATATTCACTACACCAATCCTTAAGCTCTTGGGACAACCCGATGATCTAGCTGAGCTAACAGGATTATTTACAAACTGGTTGATTCCGCTTCCTTTTTCCTTAGCATTACAAATGCCATCACAAAGATTTCTTCAGCGTCAGCGTAAGACGCCGATAGTTGCTTGGGTATGCTTGGGCGCCCTACTGTTTCATATTTTACTTATCTGGTCAGTCGTTTACAAACTTGGTTTTGGTGTTATTGGAGCTGCTGCTACATTGAATGTCTCATGGTGGATTATAGTTTTGGGATGTTTTTCTTACATTGCGTGTTGTGGTTGCCCTGAAACTTGGACTGGTTTTTCTACGGAAGCATTTTCTGGACTTCGGGAGTTTCTCAAACTCTCAATGGCTTCTGGCGTCATGTTATGGTATACTGTATATCTCTCTCTTTCGCTAACTCTTTTTGGCCGATGCACCAAATATTTTTCTTGGTGAAATTTTTTGTGGCAAAATTTGATTGCCAATGGCAAATGTACAGTTTGGAGAATTGGTACTACATGCATGTGACTGGAAACTTGAACAACGCTAATGTTGTGGTCTCTGCTCTTACTATCTGGTGCGTATTCTTCCTACGCTTAGCTTCTAAGGATTTGGACAATGATAATAGTGTCACTCGCACATAAATGAAATGCAACATGGTTTGATTCTTAAATATGATCCATCGATGGTTCACAGTATGAGCATAAATGGATGATTCTTAAATCAGACGAACTAGCAACATGGTAATAAATATATGTCGCCAATATTGTCCCAAATGCTTCTAATTTTGTGTCTTATGTGGTTCATCCATCAGAGTAAGGGTTGCAAACGAGCTTGGAGCAGGGAATGTAAAAGCTGCAAAATTTGCTTCCGTTGTTTCAGCTATTACATCTTTGATAGTTGGGATATTTTTTTGTGCATTGATGATGATATTTCATGAAAAATTAGCCATCATCCTCCAAGCAGTTGATAACCTTGCATTCCTCTTGGCTTGCACCGTTCTCCTCAACAGCATTCAACCTGTTCTATATGGTACATCCAAACTTCAGTTTTATAATCCCATCATTATAACTTTTCTTAGGATGGACAATACATAGTTGTGAATATACGTCAATGTTATGTCACTTTCGTCGGGGGTTGCTGTTGGCTCAGGATGGCAAGCCTCGGTGGCTTTCATTAACATCGGCTGCTATTATATCATCGGAATTCCACTTGGAGCTACCCTTGGATGGGTTTTTCATCTTGGCGTTAGAGTGGGTATCGAAAACCATACTTTCTTTATATAGTGAATTCGCAATCTTTCAGGGTATATGGAGCGGGATGATAGGTGGTACCGCTATTCAAACGCTAATATTGATCATAATCACCATTAGATGTGATTGGGATATGCAGGCTGAAAATGCAAGCTCCCGGATGAATATGTTGTCAAATTCATGAGGCATACCATAAAAGCAGCAGTGTTGCTAATTCAGCAAAACTGGACACTTGTTTATTGGAAGCATTTTTGCTTGACGGTAGGCCATTGTTTAGAGTCGGATCAAAAACTTTCTTTTGCGAATGTGGTGATAAAATTTGTTTGTATAGTTCAGTCCCTGTCCAGAAGTTACAGCAAGTTTCAATTTATCAACCTAGTAACCATCCACCGACGGCAACATGTGGAAATCAAATTTGGCTTCGGAGATTGGAAAATGACGTTATCGGTGAGGACATAAACAATGTAGTTGACCAAATATTCTTGCTGTCTCTCTGCGGCCCAGAGCAATCTAGAATTAGTGAACACCTGATAAGAGTTCTATTTAAGCGGAAAATTCCATTTAGACTTTCTGATCTAAAAATCAGACTTTGATGCCAGACAAGTTAAACTATTGTAAATCTTATCATGCTTATAGTATATGTCCACAATAATTGATCAAAATTAGTATTTTATTTCTACAATCTCAATTTTTGATTACAAGTTGAATGCAGATTTGAATTTGTTAACAAAAATTGTAGATATGCAGTCCCCACAACACAAAAAGATCAAAATCACTAAGTGAAAAAGACATTTAGATTTTGATAATGTTTAAATGGACAAAAATGTAAAAATAGTAAGGATGCAAATAATTTCATTCTATCCATTTGAAATATTTTTTCTTATTTTTAATTTATATCACGATGCATCCAGTATCATCCTTACAGTTTTTTAAGTTTCGTCGGGATGAATCCAATTTTATCCTTGCTATTTATTTAATGTTCAGTTCACCCGTACTAATTTTTATTCGTCCATTTGAACCATGTTTTAAAAATATTTGGAATGTATAATACGGCCTCCAACTGGTTTTCTGGTTGGGTCCCATATATCCCGTTCGGGATCCACGATTACCCTAAAGCCAATTTCTCTTCAAGGAATGTATTCGAGTTATCATTAATGTTAGTGTTGTTTTTTGAGCTGTTCGTCTAAAAAAATCCAATGATTTTGTTAATGGTGTGGCAAAGACATCCACATGAAGAACAGTCTAAGAGGATGGATTGAATCGAAAAATTATGGCATGATGCTGGTCCATCTGTTTTTAGTCTAATATTTTTTTTTGAAAAGAAGAGAAGTTATATTGAAGATAAGGAATTTACAGGAGTTCTAGCAGAGGTAGATCAAAGAATTGTCACAAAACAGCAAAATTACATAAAAAGTGAACCCCAATTATTAAGAACTGAACTAGAAAAATTCATGTGAACTCTTTTGCTGGCTGCAGTTGCCCAAGCTAGAATCAGTGACTTCACTTCTATACTCAAGTCAGTCCCAGTTTTAAAACTATAATTATGCTCAAAAATACGGTTGTTTCGCTCCGTCCATATAGTATATACCACCGCAGTCGGAATGAGACCCCATAAAAATTTCCTGTGCTTGAGAAATGAACAATATGCCATCCAAGTGCAAGCATTCTCATGTTCCTTGGAATTACCCAAGACCAACAGTCGCTTGGAAGAACTGAGGACCAGATTCTGTGTGCTAGTGGAGGAATATATGTTCTTGGGACTCAATGTCATCACCACAGAGAACACACGAATTGTAGATATCTATTCCCTTAATTTGCATCATGTCAATTGTGTTTAGCTTATCGTGAATTAAGCACCAAACCAGGAAGTTTATCTTTGGTGGGACTGACTTATTCCAGACAAAGGGGTGTGGAAATCCTGCTACGCCAAAATCTGATGTCATTTTGGAATATAGAGATTTGATATTAAATATGCCTGAGCTGTGCAAGCACCACCTTCTTGTCCAAAACCGGTGGGTTGCTGCCAATCACCTGTAAAATAGCTGCAAAAGTGCTTGCTTCTAAACCCGTGAGACGACGTTTAAAATCAAAAATCCAATTCCCGTCTGAAATGGTCATTTCAGCAATCTTTGCGTTCTTAGTATAGTAGATAACTTGTATAGAGATGGAAAGGAAATAGCAAGGGGTGTGTTACTCCTCCAAATATCATTCCATAAAGCTATATCTCTGCCTGAATGCATAATCAGAGTTGAATTAGAACTCACCAGGTGGGCTGTATCGGCAATAGTTTTCCAGCAGGAAACACCATGAGAAGTTTTGATTTTATCAGGAAACTAGCAAGAGAAGCTATCACCATATTTGTCCACAATTATTCTGTACCACAATCTGTTCTTTTCTGAACCATACCTCCAACACCATTTAGCCAGCATTGATATATTCATCATCTTCAGGTTACTTTCTCTTTTTCAGCACATACTAGACCCCAGTTAACAAGGTGTGAAATTCTTGAAGCAGCATTAAACTCCCAAAGAAAGTTTCTCATCTTTCTTTCCAGAACTGTTATAACTGAAACCGGTGCTTTAGTCTAATAGCTTCTTATACAATGAATGTTATATATAACTCAAGCTTTTGCTGGTCACTTGTGCAATCGGGAACTCCCGGATGAACATGTCTCAAATGCATGAGGCAAATCATAAAAGCAATGTTGCTAATTGAGCCAAACTGGACCACCTTATTGTTATTTTTACATTATCTTTGTCTGTATCATTGGAATCATATACAACAAATAAAGCTTACGAGAAGCCAATATTCGTTACTTTCGTTTTTTCATTTTAGTTTTTTCATTTTAGTCTAGAAAGAAACCATATTTTAAAAATATAAGTACCACTTTTTTCAGAAATGGGGTAGTCTAATCTTATCGTAAGCATCTCATTCCAGCAACGCAATAAGCTGCTAGCAGCATCATTACACGACTGATTTGTAAGTCTTCTCTGCTTTCTTCCCATATCTATTTTGTTATTTCAAAAGTCGAAAACGCTATTCATCTCCCAAATTATCTCTGCAGCCTAGATAGCATTGGTTTACTTTCTTGTGGCGTTCGCTCCAACAGGTCTTCAATGCCTAAATTTATTAGATGGTGCGCGAAAAAGTGGGCGACAGGCTTTGAACGACAAGTAGTCAGCTTGTTCAATAGTGATGAACCCCCGGTAATTACTTAAACCAACTGTTGGCTGCAAAAATAGGCACCACATAGTACATACATGGCTCCAAAATAAGTTCCTCTTAGAATCCTATACATATGGTGGGTGAATTCTTACTTGGCATCGTACTCACTATCTTGTTTTGAGAACCTCAGACAAAAACGATAACTCTCCGCCCGGGTCACTTCCAGAAGTTACACCAAGTGTCAATTCATGAACCTAGCAACCACTCACTGACGGCAACATGTTGAAAGCAAATTTGGCTTTGGAAGTTTGAAGATGACGTTATCGGTGAGGACATAACAATGCAGATGACCACAGATTCTTGCTGTCTTTATGCAATCCAGAGCAGTCTAGGAAGACTACCTCGAATTTGAATACTATGGATGATTTTTGATTTTTTTTACGTGTCAAAGCGGAACTCCACGTTGGCAAATGATTTGCGAAATTACATTTTTTTAGGCACAATTATTCTGGACCGACCCTTGTAAATTGATTAAGTGCCTCTATATGAATGTGGCTGGATGGGTGAGAATTGAGTTGAGAAGTTCTCTCCATCCTTCTCGTTGGCTTCCACTAAAAGTTCGAGAGCAATCAACTTGGGGTAGGACCTAACAACAATCAAAAGATGAAAAAGAACAACAATGGTGAAGTAAAAGCAGAACTCAAGGTTCCATTACTGGTAAATTTAGTAGAAGAAAAACAAGAATTAGCATCCTTTGTATCGAAAAACAGTAGTGGTGATCTAATTAACAATGAAGAACAAGAGGATTTAACAAGAAGAGTATGGATTGAATCAAAGAAATTATGGCATATAGTAGGTCCATCCGTTTTTAGTAGAATAGCTTCTTACACCATGAATGTTATAACTCAAGCTTTTGCTGGTCACTTGGGAAATCTCGAACTCGCTTCAATCACTATTGCTAACACTGTCATCGTCGGTTTCAGCTTCGGTTTATTGGTATGCCGTCCATTACCATCTCTCGCGATATATATTTTCGCCGAGGATCAATCGACATAACGTTTTGATGATTGGTTTTGTTTGTGTGCAACTAGTTGGGGATGGCGAGCGCGTTAGAGACGTTATGTGGACAAGCATTCGGGGCAAAGAAATACCATATGCTCGGAATATACATGCAACGTTCATGGATAGTGCTTTTTCTATGTGCAGTACTACTACTCCCACTATTCATATTCGCAACTCCGTTGCTATTATTCTTAGGACAGCCGCAAGACGTAGCGGAACAATCTGGACTTGTAGCCATGTGGTTGATTCCACTTCATTTCTCATTCGCTTTTCAATTCCCGTTACAGAGATTTCTTCAGAGTCAGCTAAAGACTGGAGTTATAGCTTGGGTTGCTTTGGCAGCTCTAGTTGTTCATATCTTTGTTAGTTGGTTGTTTGTTAACAAATTAGGACTTGGTTTGATTGGTACCGCAGTTACGTTGAATTTTTCATGGTGGGTTTTGGTGTTTGGATTGTTTGGTTATACTGTTCTTGGAGGTTGTCCTCTTACTTGGACTGGTTTCTCCTTTCAAGCCTTCTCTGGTCTTTGGGAATTTCTCAAACTTTCAGCTGCTTCTGGTGTCATGCTATGGTATATTGTCGCTATCTCTCCGTTTTGCAGTTGGTTTTCTCTAAATTCTCGAACTTGTAGCCTGCAAGATACCGATAACGGATCTATTATTTCTCCGGATAAAAAAGGATTTGTGTATGTATACAGCTTGGAGAATTGGTATTACAGAATACTAGTTCTGATGACTGGAAACTTAAAGAATGCTGAGATTGCTTTGGATGCTCTTTCTGTCTGGTAATTGTTCAGTTAATCTAGATCTTATCTTTTGTCTTTTTTAATTACTGAATCTCTGTTGTTGCAAGAGGTTTACATTAATTTTTTGGACGTAAGTTTTTTGATCAAATTGTCATCTTTGTACAGTATGAGCATCAATGCATGGGAAATGATGGTTCCACTTGCCTTCTTTGCTGCAACAGGGTAAGTGTATATTTGCTTTCACTCTAATTATTTCTTTCAATACGTATTCCTTGCATGTTAAATTTTGTATAAAAGTTAACCTTTGTTAATAATTGGTGGTAATAAGTTTGTTGAGATGAGCTAACTGTCAACAAGTCTGAGAAACTAAGTCATAAAGAATAAAGGAAAACTCCTTAAATGTTTTGATTGATTGAGAGATGAAAGTTTTGGGAGTTCGGCTCCACATATGTCCGTACATGAATCTCTCCACTTATTTTTTTTGTTGGTGCCAGAATTTCTCAATCAGGTGCCAAAATGCCACATGATCAGATGGTCTTATAAACGTTTGTTAAAAATAAATTGGAAAGTTAAAATAAAAATGAACATAAACTGCTCAAAGGAGTTCAGAAAGTCATGGACAGTAATGTCATGATTTCAGGTTTGAGAGAGTTTATTTTTAAACGGATAGGTTTTCCAATTTCAAAAGGACTTACCGCGCAGCTTGTTGCTTGTTTGTCATGTAAGAATTCATTTAATTTTTAAATAAAACTTTATTAAAATTTTCAAAAAACAAAACAAAAAACTGCAGTATTAATTAACAGAGTTACATCTTTATGTCTGCTAGTACCCAAATAATGACAAGTAGTGGATTGTTAAAGGAAGATAATGTTATGAGTTGCGTGGTCGATTTGGATTTGGAATCGATCGATATGAAAAGTTAAAAAGAAAAATTAGAAAGACTGCGTTTATCTAAAGAAATGACGTACCCACTTATGTCAGTTTTTATGGATTCTTATAAATACACTTGGAATAGATGCCAGGAATTTATGATAGATTAGGTTTGTGGTGCTGGAATGATAAAACTTATAGCCACTTACTCACCCGTATGGGACCTCAAGTCTGTTTTTCTTCGTCTCAAGAAAGATATTGCTAGAGCCTAGAGGACCATTAACGAAGAAGCCAAGGTCGACAACTATTAGGTGACCGTCTTCTTTTTAGGGACCGGGCATGCACTTGTTGGTTAGTCGTGTAACGAGCCTGTACAACCTTATATTTGCTACACAAAAAAATAAACCAAAAATGTGTACTGATTTTGTTGTTCGTATTTAATTGAATATTAAAAAATGAAGTTAAATTACTCGCAGAGTAAGGGTGGCAAATGAGCTCGGGGCAGGAAATGGAAAGGCAGCAAGGTTTGCGTCGATAGTATCAGTAACAACATCTCTTATAATAGGTCTTATCTTTTGCGTAATAATCATGATATTTCGCGAAAACTTGGCAATCATCTTCACGTCGAATGTTGCTGTCCTTGGAGCAGTTGATAAGCTTGCGCTACTCTTGGCCATCATTATTCTCCTCAACAGCGTTCAACCTGTCCTCTCTGGTAATAATCAGCAACTTCCAATTATATAATAATTTCCATCAACAATTGCGATCTTTCTCCCTAACTAAGTCCATTTCTAACCGATCTATGAATTGGCTGACCAATATACTATCTTTCACTTTGTGAAACCAGGCGTGGCTATAGGGTCAGGATGGCAAGCATCAGTGGCTTTCATAAACCTTGGCTGCTACTACGTTGTCGGACTCCCTGTTGGGGCCATCCTTGGTTGGGTTTTCAACCTTGGTGTTTCTGTACGTTCTCTTGACAGCACTTTTGTATTAAACTAACAGCTAGACTCATTATTCAAACTAAATGGGATTTCGCGGCATTGTGAATGTTTTATATATGCAGGGTATATGGAGTGGGATGATAGGTGGTACAGCAGTCCAGACATTGATTTTGATGATAATCACCGTTAGATGTGATTGGGATATGCAGGTAAGCAGTTTATCTATGAGATCTCTGTTGTTCTACTTGCTAATCTTGTTGTTTCGGGTTCATAGTGCATAAGCATTCTTTTCAAGTTCGTGCTGTATATCACGTTCTCATTTGTACGTGTTTATACTTTTGAATAGGCCAAAAGAGCAAGTGCACTTGCAGAGAGATTGGCCGATCCGTCCCCACAACAGTTAAGGGCATAAATCCAGATTACAAAGCGGGTACCCAAGAAAGATCAGCAAAATAAAACGATATTGAAACATTGCACGTTAATCTAATTCCTCAGGGAACATTAATCCCATTTGTCTTGGTGCCAATTTGATCAAAATTTATGGGTTATCAAAAGTCGGATTTTTCTTTTTAGCTATTTCCGCAATTGCATGTACATATTTCCTTAACCATGGAGAACACATAACCAAGAATTGTTGGAATACAAAGTGTACTTCCAGCTTCAAGGCTCTTGTGCAAAATTCTAGTGAATTCAAATTCGCGAGTACGAATGGATCAATTCTTTTTAATCATCCCATCGTTCCACTATTAGATGACCTAGTTGAAGTTTACACAATTTTTAAGGCGAAAATAGTATTTTTAAGTATTTTTTACAATTATATCCTTATAGATAATAATTTGTAAAATTTAAAAAATGATTTATCTCTCAAACTATACCATGGATTTTCGTAAACTTTGTATCATTGGTAAGCATCTTAAAACACATGCCTTACCAGTATAAACATGGATATCAAACTATATACATTTCTTATACTAACGATAATCAATCAAAAGGATAATTTTAGAAATATTCACTTGTTTAATGAAATAGGTCAACTAATGATGGGACAAAATTTTAAACTAAATAGGTCATTTAATAGTGGGACGAACAAATATAAAAGAGAATGTTTATGCCGATGTATCGGCCTCATAACAAATTTCAATTGTTTGGTCCGATGTGTCATCACCATATATATTAGATGTGAGGACATCCGGGAGAAACGAAAAGGACCTTTAAAATCGCTCTATAAACAACACACATACCGAGAATCCTTTCTTATCGTTCCGAAGAGTTTTTCTTGAAAAGTTGTAACTCAAAGGTTTCAACTCAACCGTCGGTAACTTTTATATACGGAGTATAACACAGCCAGCCGCTTGGACGCAAGTTTTCTCTATACAATTTTGTTGTTGACTTCCTCTTCATATTGTAACCTTAATTGTTGATTTAGTGTTTGGCGAGACTCTCAAACACATTAATTTAAAGTCATCAATGATCAAAGAGGTAATAAATCCAAATTCAAGTCTCCTTTCGATCAATTCTTTTCTTACCCCAACTTTGGAAACACGTTTCCTTTCTTCTTTTATCCGCACACAAAACCGTTGTAAACTTAATATCATCCATTGTTTTTAGTTGCTAAAATATAGCGCACACAGTTATCATGCGAAGTGGTATCACTATAAAGAAGCGAATTACCTTAGCACGTAGCATATCTAAGACGACGGAACCAATAACGTCATGAACTCATGGACGCACTAGGCCCTTGTATACTCAGGACCGACTCTGTTGATTGATCTAAATGGAGCGTCAACATCTTCTCTTACATTAAAATCAACGGTGGTGGAAGATACCGAACAGAACATTATCAGCCTCCAGGAATGGCGATCACTTAAGATATCTTCTCGGAATCAAAAAGGCACTTGAGATTTATAATTTCGCCATCGCATAACCTATGCAGACTTATATCCACTCACAGGTCTACGATAGTATGCATGGTGATTGTAGATATATGGAAATCAAAACCTATCTTTTTGATATAGTTTGTGGACTAGCTATTAGCTAACATTTGAAAAAGAAAGTGAAAAAGAGGACTAATTAATACGGTATTCTTTTCAGTTTGTTTTTACACAAGGACAGAGAAGTAGAGAAATTCTTTATGGAATATTTAAAGTCAAGTCTATCTCCTCTTACTATAAAAACGACATTTAATTTCATCATTATTAGCGTTGGAATTATAAAGGTTAATTCCTTAATCAGTTTATGAATAGAAATGAGTTGAAGGGACTAGCCAAGGTTGGCACCGTTTAGCATTTGACTTAACCGTCAAAACAGTTCCTCCCTTCAAAAGTTATCTTTTCTAAAAGGTTTTTTCATGAGGTGGAGTCTGTTCAGGCCAAACATTGTGCCTATTGGGAACAGACTTTTTCCCTGTTTAACAGTCACCATTTTTCTATAAAATCTCCTCTGATTTCCCAGTTCGATAAAAAGTTTTTCTACTCCAGTTTTGTTTGAGTTTTGAGACTTATGTGGAAATCTTTAACAGACAGCACCAGTAAAGAATGCTCAAATTTTTGTTAAGACGTGCTCAACAAAGAGAATGCAACAAATTAAAAATATTAATAAAGAAGAAAAGATGAAACCAGAAACATGAACTCGCACAAACCCATGGTTATCTTCAACCCCACAGTCCAGTGATAATATTTATGCGCGTAATTACGACTACCTTGAAGAATTGATAAGGCAACTTTTATTGAAAGTTAACATAGGTTGTGAAATCCCTCAACTCGGCTCTCATAAAATCCTTATAGTTCATATAATTAAGCATATATGCTGTGAAAATCAGCTCTCCTAATTCCTTTTACTACAGGCAAATCTGTGTCGTGGAAGGATGACTAAAATCAAAACCAAATCATTATCTTTTTTTTCCCCTATATTGCACCACTGAGGTTTAAAGATTTTAATCAACCTGCAAAAAAAAAATGGTAATCTTGATGAAAAATCAACCTTAAAAAAAGGTAATCTGGATGAAAACAGAGAATATAACATGCATTAACAAAAACAAAGCTAAAACCCAAATCAAATAAAGAAGAACGGGAGAAAAATAAAATAATTACATGTTGTGGGATGGAATTTCTTTTAATTTATTACTGATGTTTTGATTTCAATCTCGAAAATAATCCAAACGATCAAAAGTGACCACGACAGCAGAAACATATAAAGAAAAAAAGAAGATTAAAGTTAGATTTTCTCCGGAACATATATACCTACCCAAAATAGTCATCCATCGGATCATAAATGGTGATGAAAATAAAATTTTGGAATATATTAAAAAAAACTTGGATATATGTGTAAATAGTTAACGTGGTTAATTTTAAATTTGGATATATTTACCCGTATATTTAATTTAGATGATTCCAAAGCTCTAAAATTGGCATAAGATGCCAACGAAGCATCCTTGTTTCTTAATTTAGACACCTAATACTTGAGCACAAAGAAAGCTACCGTATCATAGTTATTTTCCATAAAAACTTATATTGTAAGTTATTGTTGGTACTGCCATAAAGCCAAGATATTACGATCATCATAAGTAAGGAATATTTTTCCGTTAATTAAGTATGAATCTTTTTTTTTTAATATTTTCTCATCTTCCGTTAATTAACAAAAAAAAGTTAAGATACGGAAACAAAATGTTTTTCAAAAAATTTCCGTAAAATTTTTCATGAATTCCAGTTAGTATTTTCGTTTTTTTGTACCAATTTATATTCTCGCCTCTCGTAAAAGCTTATTTATGTTTATTTTCTTCTTACATGGAAATTTTCGTTTTTTTTTCCCAAAACAAAATATCCTCCGGGCCCTTCCAAAAGATTTTTGTAGCTTTTACGGCTGATCCGAAGATCCAGATTGTATTAAAATTAACGGCCACGAAATATAAGGGCTAACTTTGATTTCGGCTAATCAGGAACGAGAATTATGTTCACCGGCTTATGGGACGTGAGGTTTTTACAACTCTCAACATGGTGTGAGAGATGTAATTGGGTGTTTAGGTTGTTGATATACTAATAGAAATATTAAATCAAAAATCATGATTTAGCCTCAACGACTTCCACTAGACAGTGAAGTAGACATAAATTGAAGAATTATACGTCAAATCCAAGTTTAAAGGGGAAATCTTCACAGTTCGTCCTTCAAAGCAAGATGGGCCTAAATTATCATTTGTACACCACTATGAAAGCAATTGTGCAATCAAGAAAATGCTCCATAGCTATCAACATCAGACGGATTTCAGTAAAACTTCTGAAAAGACGTGATCATGTTGGAAGGACCCAGTTTCCTCCAACATCTTAATTTAGATTGTTAATCTTGTAAATGGATATATCACTGATTTATAAGATGTGAAGTATAGAAATGCCTAATGTTCTGTTCAGTTCCTAGTTAGCAATTTGGGATTCGGTAAACGTACGGAACGACAAACGTACGAGTATTATACGGTTTTATAAAATTCAGATTCGGTCCAAAATTCGGTTAACGGGACGTGATTCGTCAGTAATTCGGAACGGCATACGTACGTGTATAATTCGATTTATAAATGTGAGTTCGGCTCTGAAAATTCGGTATCTATATATAACAAATAATTTGTATTTATAAGGTCATAAACCAATTTTTATGCATATGTGTGAGTTATATAAAGAAAAAATAAACTTAATATGATGATATTAATAATATATACAACATTAGTTATCCAAGAGGACGTCGTATGGTGGTTTAGATGCCTGGTTAGTGAGTTTGAGATCTCTCTCACCTTCACCTTCAAATCTCTTCGGTCGTTTTTGTTTCATAAAAATTACAACACGTCTAATATTCGGTCATGTATGCTCGGGAGGCAGTAAAGCCCAAAAAGTGGAGTCTTTGAAAAGTAAAAGCTAAAGAATTTATGGCGAATTAAGCGGACGTATCATTCGGGATACGTAAAATTCGTGAACGATTCGCGAATAATCCGGGAATGCCACATAATACGCGACTTGGATTCGGAATTGCAAAGTACGCGAATAAGACGGTAAAATTCGTGATACGGAAAAATTCGCGAATGATTCGCGAATCATTCGCGAACTTACTAACTAGGGTTCAGTTTCCTTAAGCATTTATATGCCAGATCAATTTTTATTATATACAAGCGTGTGTGTCAAAAAAATAGATAAATATAAGCACACAATGTACACGTAAAACTTGTTTTATTTCTAACCTCATATTTACCTAAATGTGATAAAATTAAGCATGAATGATCTATTCACATTTTTGTTTTCACACCATCTCACATGTGCGATGTTATTTTTGTGAATAAAAATAAAGCCGTAATAGATTTGAAACTAATATTTTAAGGATACGTTCCTCTTATTACAAATCTTTACATGTCTACCAAAAATTAGTATTTTCCGAAATGTGAAACTTCACGATTTACCGATCTTAATTTCAATGGTTAATTTTTTTTTAATTTCTAACGGATCATTTTCAAAGTAGTTGATGGTGGTGTTATACGTCCCGGAATACGTTTATTGTGGGTAGGAACGCAAAGCTTTGTAAGATGAATATTAGCTTCAGATCCATCAAAACAAATGTGAGAATAAAAATGCGAGGGATTCTTCATCTAAAACAAATGTGCAATATGCATCATCTTTTAAAAAAAAAATCTCGTTAGATGATATTTTCAGAAATGAAATAATAACTTATGTTACCAAAGTTCTTGGGGATGTATCAATCTAACATTTGGAGATCTTATATGATGTTGGTAAATTTCAAGCACATTAACATCCTTATTGGCAGCAGTGTTAATTTAGATGTGGATGAATTTCAATGATCCTAATACAACAATTAGAGAAAATTAATTTCCAATATATTTGTAATGGCTTTTCATTGTACATGTAACTCATTATATAGAGATTTTGTTGGATATTTTGTTGGATGATATTTTTACCAATATGGTGTTGATATTTTTAAAAGGATGCATTTTTATTTGCCGCTATTCGAGTGTGTTCAACCTTCTTTTTGAAGGTGTCGTTTGGTGATAAACAGACACCTCCGAAAAATATGAAATCCATGCAAGTAGTGGTGACCGTTTCTCTCGAAAACACATTAAAACGTTATTGTTTTGTTCTTCTTTAATAGTATCATCAGAATCTTAAACAATGTTTTTGGACGGGTCCTTTAATTCAATTACGGTGTTAAGGTTTCATTGAATCCTGAAGGCATAATTCGAACGACTTGTTGTACTCGCCAATTAATTGGAAAAAGTCGTATTATTGTCTAAAAATATCAAAAAAGCCTTGAAGGCATGGGTACACCATATCTTTGGTTGTTTTCATCTTCTAGTTTTTAATCCGATTTTCCAACCGATTTTAAGAGAAATATCTCTAGACAGGCAACTTATCACATAGACATTTTATTTTTTATAAATCATTTTATTTTGGAAGAAAACAGAGTTTTATAAGATGAACATATCTATAAAAAATTCAATGGCCAAATGCTCACCCTAAGGTCCAGAAGCCACGAGTAGGGACGAAGCAAGTCAAGAGCATGGGCATGCAGCCCAACCGGCTCCCAAGCCTAAACCCGAAAGAAATTAGCTGGCCCATTGATCCTTACTTGCTCCTCCAAGCAAGAATTTGTATCCAGGTAATCTTAATGCTGGCTAGCCACGAGGTAAGTTTTGGGTCACTGGATAGCTTCTGGACTGTATAACAAATTTTTATTGTTCATCTAATCTAATATTAGACCACCGTGAGTTAGGCTTCGGAGTTTGGATCACTTGGCAAATCTTACCTGATATAAGACAAGATAAAAAATGTCTTATCCTATAGGAAATTGGGTCGGCAACTTTTATCTGTTTGTTTAGAGCAACCACAGTCACGACCAAATTTGGGTACTAAACCCAAATTTGGTCCCAGAAAGTATCGCAGTGGTGAGGAGTAAACCCAAATTTGGTCGCCAAATTTAGGGTTTGAGACCAAATGTGGTCGTCGGCCCAGACTAAAAAAGATATAGTGGGACGGAAGTATTAGGAGCGTATGATATCAGGCGAAAGTTTAATCACCGTATACAATCAGGCGAGCATATAATCACCGTATGAGTCAGGCGCATGTATTAACTCCGCCCCCTTCAAACGCGTCAGACGATGTTAATACTTACGCCTGAAATGGGACGGATGTATAAAGGGCGTATGAATGAGGCGCAGTTATAAAAAACGTCTGGGTTGGGCGCATGTATTGTGAGCGTCTGTGTCTAGGCGTATCTTTAATGTACGTCTCTTGTCCATCTACCCTCCGCGTTTCTTCATTAGCTTCTATCAAACACAAATGAAGTTGCATTTCTCACTGAAGCTGGTTGTTCTTATCGAAAGGAAAAAAATCTGAGAAGGGTTCACAATGGTTGGAATAAAAGCCAGCAGTGGTGATGGTTTTGAAAGCTAGATGGATTTTTGGAGTTCAGGCATGAGTAATGATTTAATAAACTTGGGATAATGATGACCTAACAGCATCAACAGTGGATACAGGAGATGCTGATGTTGCTTCCATTGTTCCAATCGGTTGATGGCTGCATACAAAGGAAGAATGGATCCTCAAATTTGCTCGAGTATGGTACTGGCCGTTGATTCGTACAACTGAATGAGAGATAAAGTTCACGGCAACAGAACGAGATGCAGAGTGTTAACTGGTTGCTCGAGCTGTGCTATTGCCGGAAGATGGAGAAATGGAACAGTGGCGTCAGGGGTTGTTGGCCGATGGTGCTGTGACTGATATGGCATTGCTCGTGTTATGCTCGAGTTTGAGAACTTTTGGAAAGAATGATGGGTTGGCTGATATTAAGCTACTGCAATCGTCGGTGTTGGAAAAAGAAGAGACGAAGAAAGATGTTAGACGAATTGGTTTCACGACACAGACGCAGTTTGTATCTGCGTTTGAATGAGACGCCATTTGTAACTCCGTCCCAGCAAACGCAATTATCATCTACGTCCCGTGCACGGCGTGAATAATACCTACGTCCCATTCAAGCGCGCATTATACCTCCGTTTCATTCAGACGCATGTTATGAACACGCTCCATCAAGAAACGTGGATATAAGTTGCGTCCCGCATCAAGCGTGGATATAAGTTCCGCTTCACCAAAATTTGGTATTCTCCCACTGGGCTTGAACACACGGAAAACCAAATTTTTTTGGTTTTTAATCTGGCTTTTGGTATTTGGTCCATCTCATGACTGTGGTTGCTCTTATTATGGTCATTTTCTAATTCTCGAAAGAATTTAAGACAAAAATTATAATTACCATAGCATACAGTTGATCCAGGAAGAAATATAGTAATTTTCGTGAAGTAACATGGTCATTTTCATTTGGCGGATCTTTAGATTTAGAGATACAGTAATTTTAAGATTCATTCACTCTCATTAAGAAATGGAAAGCTGAAAATTTGAAAATGATAGTAAAGTGATTTCTATCAAAAACATAAAGGTAAATTTGAAAGTGACAGTGAAGAAACTTTTCTCAGGTAATAGTAACTTTAATGTTTTATCCTTGATTACAAGATTTTCATACTGAATATATAAAACATTGAGTAAGATACGTCCCTGTTGGACACAACAGCACGGTTTCATCTATCCTAACCTATCTATACATCGTGATGAAATGAATCATGGAGATTTTCTTGGTTAACAACAAAAACAAACAAAAAGAGTCTGTCGAAGTGACTAACATGACTTGCAATGGCTACCAAACAAACACCCTATGAAATCTTGCTAAACCACCGGCTATGAACATAATTTTAGTACATTCCATGTTTTGGTCATAAGTAATTGCATGTCAATGACAAAAAGCTAAAGGAGAAATAAACATGAGAAATTAGTACAAACTTAACAGTGAGATATTCGGACGAGCATCCCGTGTGAGTGAATGCTGAAAACTACTTTAACCTATTACCGATCACAATGATAGAATGACCTATCTAACAACCATTAAGTTTTTTTTCCGGAATCTATAACTGGATATATCTCCGTCACTCTAGAATCGACGTGAAAACTTTCATATTTTAGATGTGTATAAGCGGCCTTCACAGTCTAAGATTATGGCTATAAAAGGGTCCTGGACAGGTGTTGTGAAAAGGAGGCTAAGATTCATGGGACACTGAGAGAAAAAAACAAAGTGATATGGACTGAAACAGTACTATTGTGGTATATGGCTATATATATGCTGCTGCTCCTGCTGCTCCTGAGATAAGCAGGGAAGCAAAGATCTAGGATCAAATCTATGAGAAATGCTGCTACCTTCCAAGATATTTTAAAATACCAAATGTTGGATTTTAGCCTGCAAAAAAGAAAGTGAAGTTCATCATTCAAATCAATAGGACAAAAATAAACGTACCACCAGAGCTATATATATACATAGGCTTTTTTCCTATCTGGGGGCATATGAGGAGAATCGTTTTGCAATTTTCTGATGACATTATTGAAGACGTACTCTTAAGCTTAACTATAAGAAAAGATGAAAAACGAGTGCTTAAAGTTAAAGATGCATATAAGATTACCAATAATTACATGTGTAATCAAACCTATTCCCAAACTTCTCCAAAACAGCAAAAACCCAACGCCAGATGTATTAGATCACACACCAAAGTAATGGGAGTATGGGACAGAATCACATGCACAAGTGTAATGTCAAACATTTACAGTCCTGGAATTCTCCTGCATAAACATAACCTGTGGTTGTTTTTCAATAGAGATGAAGCACTAATCCTCATTTTAATGTCTTAAATTGGTGTGTTGCGGTAAGAATTCCCTCGAATTATTCTTCTCAGCTAATTTTAACAGTATCAATATTGTCAAGAACTATTTCTATAGATTTGTTTTAATTTTGTTACCTTGCATCTAATTTTACTAGTGGATTTTTTAACGCTAATAAATGATTTTGCCGCTTGCTAGTATTGCCGATATCAGTGAAGCTACTATGGCCTCACAAATGGGCACAGCAACTACAACTTTAATCAAAAAGTTGACAAGATTTGTTTAAGAGGGCAAACCACACAGCATTTGCAGTTGCATTAGCACAAATAGCCAACTCAATTCAAATGCAACCTGCCACATTGCCTTCCCCACCACCACCCTACTTTTCTGCTTGATCTTCTAACTTCGGATAGAAGGAAGGCCCGAACAGTCCAGACAAACTCTATCTCATGTTCTTTACCTTATTAGCTTAATTGTTAATGTTTTTGCATCAGAAAGTCAAAAATAAAATGATATTGGCACAAATACAAATTCATACAATGAAAATTTTGTCCAAATTAATCGATTGATTAAATTCATGCTTACGCAAAATTTATTCCCAATAAATGACTCCTAGAATAATGCGTAAGCAAAAATACTAGAATAATGCGTACGCAAAATTTATTCCCAATAAATGACTCCTATATTTCCAACATTATAAATTCTTTTTATTTTTTGATAGCATTTTCATTATTAGATATCATCAGTGGTAAAAACAGAATTCACAAAAGTTAAAAATACTCATCTGTCTCTCTCAAATCTGCTTGTTATCATATTACACACATCACACCAATAATATTATATTTACAGTGTACTTATTGTGCCGTCACTTTCTTTGCCTTAATGCATAAATCTGCAACTATCTCTTTTTCTTTTTATGGCATAAATCTCTTTCAATAACCGCAGTACACACACTTCCACAGATTCACTTCTATAAAAAGTAGTCGAAGCATACTAGCATAGCATGCATTAGACAAGCTAACAAGCTAAAGCATATAAGCCTACATTTCTCTTTCAAGTACCAAATAATACTAGTAATAGTAGAAACAGTGGTATATATATAGATAAATCGGGTAGTTTTGGTTAAATAATTTTGCTTCAATAGGTTTTAATTACACATCACAGAGACAGAACCAGTATCACTATCAGTTTTGCTTTATAATGGCTAATTCCAACTATGTATACTGTGGCAACACTGCAGTTAGAAATCACCGAATCCCTTTTCCAACATCGGAAGGAGGAGAAGAACAGCAACAACTCTTTGTTAATGGTGGTCCTCACTACCAATGTGACTACTTTGCTGGTCCCCAATTTCCAGGTTTTCTTTTTCTTCTATGGTTTCCTAATATATTACGTATGAATTACATATATATAGAAATAGATATCTGATACTAACCGTGCACAACTAATTTAAAATATTGATTAGGATCGGTTGGCGCAGAGATGATGAAATTGTGGTCTAGTTGTGTGAATGATCAGGAGGCTGAAAATGGTGGTGGAGTTCATGAAGCAAACATCATTAACAACCAGGTGGATGTGAGGAGAAAGAAGACAAAGTTGACGAGTGAACAAGTAGAGGCATTAGAAAAGAGTTTCCAGGAGGATATTCAGCTGGAGCAACAGACATCTGGTAGCACAATCCAGCATAGAAAGAATAGAGTAAAGTTGGAACCAGAGAGGAAACTGAAGCTTTCTAAGGAACTAGGACTTCATCCTCGTCAAGTAGCAACAGGGTTTCAAAATCGACGTGCTAGGCTGAAAGGAAAGCAAATCGAACAACTATACAGTGTACTTAAGAAGGACTACGAAGTCGTGTTAAGAGAAAACCAACATCTTCATCAAGAGGTTAGTAGCTACTGCTACCGATATGAATGAAACTTATGTGTGTGTATAGACTATTAACAGGTATATACTACATGTATATGCATCAGGTTATGGAACTGAAGGAGAAGCTTGACGGTTGCCGGTCTAAGCAAGCTTCTACAGCAAACATGGAATATGGGTCCCTACTGCAAGCTGAGTATAACAAGCTTGTAGATCTCGGTAACTCAAAGACGAAGATTTCCGAGCGCGACAATTATTTGTTCAACGATGAAGTGGACTATTACTCAACAGCCTCATTTCCCTATGGTCGGGGTGTTTCGTCCGAGTATCCATAAATAAGCAGAAAGCTATAGTAGAATGTTCGTTTAGTAGGATTTAACATAAATTAATCTAAATGAAAAACTTCTACATATATTGAGGTTGATATACGGGTTATGGCTTTAATATATAGGAAAAACAAGTGGTACATCCACTTGGCTCTGGCTTGCGTACTAATTTCTAGTGTATTAACTAAGCAATCTTAAATGAGTAGTGCTACGTTAACCGGGGCTGAATACTGGAAAAAATCCGGTGTCTCACAGCCCCTAAGATCCGTTAGAGCTTGTAGAGGTGGACTAATGGATCCCACCGTGGGCCCCCCATTTTTTGTGTCTCGCGGTAGCATTCACACACGGGATTCATGTCCGGGTGAATGTAGCATTGTTGATCCTTAATTGCTCAGCGGAAGCCTATGTACCTTCTACTGACTTTAAAAGTAGTTCATTAATGAATTTGATGAAAAGAGTTGCTTCTTCTAGTAATTAACTTGTTTTCCATTGATCACTAACCCGTCTTGCTTATTTTAATTGTTTTTCTTTTGTGGAAAACCTGTCTTGCTCATTCTTAGAAGGTGCCGTAGCGTGCTCCATATTGTAACACGCGCGTTCCTCCATGTGCATGATTTGAGATCTTTGGTTCTATCTCAAATAAGTTTGCACTTTTGGTCACTTTGTTTATCATTGAATCAAGTACATTTTCAATTGGCTACATACAAAAACAGTTCTCAACTGACATTGTAAAATATGAGCTAATCAAGAATGGTTTGTTGCGAGTTGTAGTCCAAAAGTAATTATACAGTGTACCATGTTATTGAAAAAGTACTCTGGGAAACAAAGCTGTTGTCTAGGAAGGATAGACGTCACGTGACGAGCCCGCTTATTAATTAAAACGAACATAGGGTCGATCAATTAATTAACAAAGTCATATATTTAGCAGTTAGCTTGCTGTTGTCTGTACCATGAAAGGCGATTATCAAGGCGATTCGTCATGCGAGGTTGACTTTGTCAACTTTGAATTTTTTTCGTCTTCTTCGATCGAATCACTCTCTGTGAATCAAATTTTCTTAGTTCTCATATATTTCTAAGTTCATCCTGATTCTATGACTGTTAAATTCTAATCCGTTTCCTTTTTTCTTCCCGTTTTTTATTTCTGTTTTATTTTCAAAACCCTCATTCTAATGGATTCAAAATATTTTGACATATTAATTGACTAGGATTTTGAAACTTATAGTTTCTAACGTCCTTTTGTTTTATCTTGTTGTTTATTTCTGTTTATAAAATATAATTGTAATTTCTTGTTAAGTGCTTCTTGTAGCTAACTGCTAAAGTTTCCTCCTTTTTCTGTTGTTCACAGATTAGGTCATGAACTGAAGAAGGTAGCGTGCATAGGGTCAAAGTTTTTTCACCATGATGAGACTAGTATGTAAAATAAGAAACGGAGTTTCTGTTTTGTTTTTCTGTTGGGTCTAGTTTTAGATTTCTACTTCAAGGAATATCATATTTATTAGATTTCGTCAGATTATATCGTCAATGTCATGATTATCAAAGAAGATTGACCTTTTTTTTGGACTGTTTTTTAGCGTCATGAGATCCTACTTAGCCACGGATTTGTTATTACACTGTGAATTTTTTCCTTCCTTAAGAGGTATTTAAATAACAGTTTATATTAATCCACATATTTCAAGATGTCTATGAATTACTGTGTGTGTTAGGAAAGCGGATTATCTTGTGGAACAGTTTTTTAAGAATGGATTGTGTGTGCTACTAAAGGTTTCTTGGATTTTATTTATCTTCACACAAGATCTGCTGATAAAGAACCAATGAATTTTTAATTTCAAGTTTAATAATCCTTAGTGGAATTTTATCAGTAATTACTCTACACTTAGCAAATTTTTTTGTTGCTTGATAGAAAGGGTAAAAGATCTAGAACCATTTATGATTCATGTTTTATGGATAGTAGCTCTGCTAAAGCACCCTCATCTTTCATTACTACCCTTAGATGGCCTCTTATGACTACTTTTCCATCTTTCTCTCCTCCTGTTGGGTCCACTTTCAATCTGGGAAGTAATGAGAATGATTGATCTTCAAATGTTGGTGCTAGTGTAGTTTGGTCAGCTTCCTGCACTTCTGTATCTCAAACTGTTGTTATTTCTTCTGGGGTGATTTTTAACACTTCTACTGAGATGATCTATTCTTCAGATGTTATTTATAATCAGGTCTCTAACAATGATATGATGAGCAATCCATAAGTTGATGATATCCTAGATGAAGTAATTATACTTGAACCAACTCCATTATCTACACTTCCTCCGGAACCTTTTGTTACCGATGAAGATTTTTAAAAGGAAGTTTGTCTCATGATGGTGGTTTCTGTGGACTCGA
This sequence comes from Papaver somniferum, assembly GCF_003573695.1. NCBI lineage: Eukaryota > Viridiplantae > Streptophyta > Magnoliopsida > Ranunculales > Papaveraceae > Papaver > Papaver somniferum. The sequence goes on from NC_039363.1 coordinate 3,237,157, forward strand.
TCGACGCAGAGCCTTCTTCGGCTCATGATCCTGTAAGTTCTACATTTTTTAAACTCTTTCTCGTTTTTTTTACTGCTCTTAAAACTAGTTTATTTCTGTTTTTTTAAGTATTTTCTTGGTGTATTAGAAGATTTAAAATCCCTTCAAAACTAATATGTGTTTAGAGTTTTTTACCCTGTCCTTAATCTTTGATTCTTTAGTTATGAAGATTCTTTTTTGGAATATGTATGGTTGTTGTTCGGATAAAAAAAGGCTACATTTGTTAAACATATTTAGGAAAAATAGACCTAATGTTATATGTATTTTTGAAACCATGGTAGATTCTGATACAGTATATAAGTATAATCACCACCTTCCGTTTGATTTTTGGTATGTCGTGCCTGCTGTTGGACAATCAGGAAGTCTAGCTTTGGGTTTCTTTGCTAATTCTAGTTTTGAAGTTATAAGTAGTTCATTTAACATGATACATATAATTTGTGATATTACTCCACTTATTAAAAACTGCTTGATATCTTTATCTATGGTTCCTTGAATGTTATGGGTATGCGAAACCAGTGGAATTTTCTTAATCATATGAATGAAGATGACAACCGTCCTTGGTTATTAATGGGTGATTTTAATTTTATTCTACATGCTTCTGAAAAACAAGGAGGAAATCCTGATAACTCTTTTCCTCTTGATTTTGTTAGGAATAGGTTGTTGCAGTTGAAAATGAATGATATATTAGCTTTTGGTAATCCTTTTACTTGGTGTAATAAGAGATTTAAATAATCCTTAAGAGTTGATTTTTGAAAAATTGGATAGCAATTTCATGAATAATAAGTGGTTATCGGTTTTTCCGCTTACTAGGATTACTAACTTAGGAAGGGTTTACTCTGATCATTGTCCGATTCTGTTAAATTGTTTTCATCAGCAACTAAAACTTAATATATCTTACAAATTTTTCAAATGTTGGCAACTAAGTCCTGATTTCAAGAATGTTCTTTCTAACTTCTATATTAAGCAAGTTCATGGTTCTTAAGAATCTTAAACAAGATCTTAGTTCGTGGAATATCAACTTTTTTGGTCATATTAAAACCACAATTACAAAGCTGAATATGGAAATTGAAAAGTTACAATCTCTGCCTTATACTCCAGCTATTGGTAATTATATTCTTAATTATTCAAATCAGCTTGATTTTTGAAATGAGATTGAGAATTATTTCTAAAAACAGAAAGCTAGGATTGATTATTTCACTCAATATGAAAAGAACACAAAGTTTTTTCATAATAGTGTGAAGCTGAGAAATATGTATAACAATATTCACACATTAAGACACAGTCAAAGTAATTGGTTGGAAAGCAGAGAGCAAGTAGTTTCTCTTCTCACCAACCTTTTAAAAATATATACACTTCTTCTTTTCCTAGTAATGATGATATTGATGCAGTCTTAATGGAAGTTCAGCCGATTATTACAGAAGAAATAAATATCAACTTGATAGTTATTCCTTCTTCAGATGAGATTCTTTTAACTGTTAAAATGATGCCCCCTGGAATTCTCCGGGGCCTGACGGTTTTCTAGGGTTTTTTTTAGAGATAATTGGGAAGTTATTTCTACTAAAATTATAAATCACGTTCAAAGTTTTTTCAGAAATAGGTATCTTCTTAGATTAACCATTCTTTTATTGCCTCAATTCCTAAAGTTAATAGTCCTTCTACACCTAATGACTTTAGACCTATAAGTCTATATATTACGGTCTACAAAATTATATCGAAAATTCTTACTAATAGGTTGAAACCTCTTTTAGACTCTCTTATCTCCCCATTTTAGTATGCTTTTATAGATAATAGGGAAATTCAAAATAACGTTACAATCAGTCATGAAATTTTGCATACTTTTAAGAATAGGAAAAAAAAGAATAATAAAAATGGTTAGAATGAAATTTTACAATCAGTCATCAATTTGGATATTTCAAATGCTTTTGATAGATTAGAATTGACTTTTATTATAGATGTGTTTAAGAAATTGGGATTCTCTGATGATTGGCGTCAGCTGATCTTTTAATGTATCAACATCGTGTCTTATCCAGTTTTGGTGAATGGATCGTCGGGTGAATTTTTTCTTCCTTGTCGAGGTATTAGGCAGGGTGTTTCTTATCACCGTATATTTTTATTATTTGTATGCAGGTCTTATCCAAGCTTCTGTTAAAGGGTGAATCGGATATACTAATTCAGGGTTTCAGATTTAAAAAGAATAGTCCTTTGATTTCGCATTTATCTTTTTTGCAGATGATTGTATGCTTTTTTGTAAAGCTTCTTTGGCTTATGCTAGGAACCTTATGAAGATTATAAAAACCTTTGCTAGGGAATCAGGTCAAGCGATTAATATGGAAAAATCAGGTTCCTTCACTAGCTCAAAAATGCATCACAAGCATATTAAATTGCTCGCTAAAACTCTTGGGATTAAATTTTTAAGGTTGTTAAGAGAAATATATTGGTACTCCCCTCTTTATTATTAGAAATAAAATGAAGTCTTTTCAGTTTTTAATAGATAAGTTCTATTCTAGGATAAGAAATAATAAAAGATCTAATCTTAATGTAGCAAGCATAACAATAGTTACTAAGCATGTGCTATCTAGTCTGACGATATATCATATGATTTGTTTTCTTTTTCCTAAGAAGATTACTAATAAAATTGATTCAATTCATAGAAGTTTTTGGTGGTCTAAAAAGAATCCTAGAAAAGCAGCTTATTTTCGTTCCTGGAAAGATATAAGTAAGTCCAAAAAATGTGGTGGTCTAGGTATTAGGAATTCTTATGCTACTAACACGGTTTTTATAGCAAAACTAAGTTGGAGGATATGTCAGAACCCGAATCAGCTAATTTCTGGAATTCGAAAAGGTAAATATTTCCCAAACCAAAACTTATTGGAAATTGATAAAGCTGCAAATTTTTCTTCATGGATTTGGAAAGGTACTGTTAATAGCTTATCCTTTCTAAAATACAATATTGTTATTAAAATAGGGGATGGTACGTCAACATCAATTTGGACTTCGAATTGGTTACCTTTTAGTAATTTGCCTCCAATATCTATTAGTCAAAATTTCAATGATTATAATTTAGTTAGTAATCTTATAGATGTGCAGAATAATCGCTGGAATGTTGAGTTGCGAAATATGTTATTTTCACTTGAGGATGCTATAAAAATTAGATCGTTAAGAATTAATTCTAATCAAGTAGATAAAATTATGTGGGCACATACAAGAAATGGTTTTTTCTATTAAGTCAGCTTATAAGGCTTATATGAATGATACTTATATAGTCGAAGAATCTTCTTTTTGGAAAAAAGTGTGGTCTTTAGATTGTCTGCCGAAGATTAAATATTTTATTTGGAATATTTTTACTCAGATGCTTCATGTTAATTATCTTCTAAAGTTCTATAATCCTGCTACAGATGATTGTTGTCCTTTATGCAAGAATACTGAGGAAACTATTCTTCTTATGTTTTTTAACTGTCCGATTGTTTCCTATATATGGTTTGCTTTGTCTCTTCAACACTTAGTGTTTATTGATTATATTTGGATTGAAGATTATTTCTTGAATTGGTTTGACAATAACTAGGGTCACTCTCCTTATGTTGTTAATTGGCCTAGCATTGGAGCCATTGTTATGTGGAGTATTTGGAAATTTCGTTGTGATGTAGTTTTTAAAAATATATCTATAAATCTGGATAGAGTGATATTGGACACCAGAAGGTTGATTAATTCATATATAACACCTTCCTTACCTCCTAAAGTTGTCCCTGTGGTCATTAAAACTCCAGCTGAAGATGTTGATCATGTTATTTTCATAGATGGTTCTTTAAAAAAAATTAACATGGGAGTTGGTATTGTTCTATGTGATGTAACAGGTAAAATAAAGTATTCTAGATCGGACTTTGGAATAAATTCAAATGCAGTTGGTGCTTAGGCAACTGCGCTTATTTTGGCTATCTCCTGGGCAGAGAAGATGAATTTGTATAAATTTTTGCTAGTCAGTGACTGTCTTCAGTTGGTGAATTTTGTCAACGGAAGCAATGAAGTGGTAGGATGGAGAAGCAACGATATTTTGGAAGACTGTAGGGTTACTTTAGCTAATAAAAATGGGTTTAAACTTGTATATATTAAGCGTACTAAGAACAAGGTAGTTGACCGTCTTGCGCGACGGGCAAGAAGGTTTTGTATTAAAAATGTTTGGGTTTGTTTTCCTTCTTTTTTGAACAGTGTTGTAAGAAAGAACCAATTGGGGATGCTTGTAAGTTGCTTCTTAGTTAATGAATCGTCTTTTCTCAGCAAAAAAAAAAACTTGATGTTGTCTATACTAATAACCAAAAAAACTCTATGGATCACCAAAAAGTTGTAAAGCCCATGTGGATCACCAGAAGATAAGGCCTGCGCCCTCAGTTAGATTCATGGCTTGACAACATGGGCCGGAAGCCAAGCCCATTTCCACACCCTTCTTCTCCCTCTGTCTTAAGAATCCTGTTTTGAGGCATATCTTATAGTGCTAAATAGGCTCATTAGGTCAAGAAACATCACCCTTTATCCATCCTTTTTTTGATAATGATCTGACTACCCTTGCATGATTATTGTTAATGATTATGGTTAGATTTAATGATAATGATTAATTAGTAATGTTAGTGATAGATCAAAATTATATTAGTAATGTAAATTTGTAGAGAAATCAGATTTATGTGAGAGAGTTGGGATTTTTTAGAGGAAGAAGAAAAAGAAGTGAAAGAAAAAAAACATGGTTTTAGAATTTAGTGGTTAGAAGTGACCAGAATGTGTGATTCAAATCTGATTCACAAGTATAGTTGTAGACGATGTTTAATCTCCATTTTTTAAATGAATTCATAAAAAAATTGAATTTTTATAAAATATTTCGGATATTCAGCGCTAGGCTTGCCTATAGAATTACTAGTCGAATCTTGTTATAAGAACCGTTCAACAGATATTTCTAAAGGCGATCCTAAGTGTATGAAAATATATTTGACGTTCGGCTTATTCGAATTTCCATCGTTGTTGGCCAAAATTGTACTTCGTTGTTTTTCTTTTAATAAGTTACGACTTACAGAGTCATGTTCGCCTTACTATGATACAACCGAACATGGTAGTGTAAAACACACAAGTTAAAGGTTTGGCTATACAACTGCAGTCGAACCTTTCCTTAGTGCAATAATTTTGTAGGTTCGTCTAATAATCTAACTTTTTGAACTTACCGAACATTGATTTTGTCCAGAATAAAAAAGTTTCGGCTGAAAATAATATGTCAGATAATCAGCCGAACCTAAAGGTATCTGGGTTCGCCTGAAAGCGTGATATTTCAATATCAGGCGAACTGTTCTTCTGAAACATTAAGAAACAATGAACATGGATCTGGGTTCCAATATGCGGATTTGGAGCTAACTCTCTTGCACAACGCTTCACACGATTCAATTTATAGCTGTTGTTTTAATCAATGGTCTAAGATATATGAATTAGCAATAATCGACGACGAAAAATATATTTAAACAGTTTGATACTGATTAGGTTAGGAATGAAAATGATTTTTGATCTTGATTAGTTTTGGTTTATCTTTTAAATTTGAGTGAATGATATTTAAGTAATTTAAAAAAATTAAGGGTAACTTAGTAATCTACCCAATGTTAGGACACAATTTATAGATCCATCCTTGATTGGAAAATGATATGGTATGCCACAATATAGGATTCCTATCTTATGGAACAATATATTGGGTTACCACGATACTTTTCTTATGGAACAATATATTTGGGTATTTAATATATTTTTTATTTTGTATTTTTAGCATTCCAAGGGATGAAAATTTGTCCCTCCCGACCCCAATCCCATCTCCTTAGGGATCCACTCCTACTGGGTTGAGTTTTACCCGAACAAACGGGAAACATGGTCGAATATAGATAATCAGTTATGCGGGATAGAAAAGGAGCGGGTTTTGAGGTCTCCTCCGCGTACCTTTCATGCGTAGGTTTTAGACTTTTTTTTATATATAGAGAGTATTACTAAATATTATATTAATTACTCAGTTCAATGTTCATAAGGATTTACTAAAAATACGGTGCACGTAAGGTATCTGTAAAACTCATTGTTATACTATTGGGTTCCGATCTTATAATGTTAATTACATCTTTTTTTTAGTTCACATTTATGATCAAGCTTATTGGACTTTAAACAAGAACCGCAAACAATTGAAAACTACTTTTTATCATTTATGTCTTCACTATCGGTATATCTGATGAAACTATATGGGACTGTGATGCCATTCTAATATCTCTCTTAATGTTATAGGTAATCCATGAAAAACCTGACCCCGCCGCATTTTTTACACCCGTATCCCCTACGGTATTTTTCATACCCGTCACCGTCCACCCACCAAGTTCTTATGGATAATGGGTAGGGGATGAGTTTTCTTTTTTTAAACGGGGAGGCGATAAGATTCAAAATCCTGGCTCATGCTCCTTATGAGTTAATGAATCTGGTCCCATACTTCAGAGTGGGCTTCTCCGACGGGTGAACAACCTTATTGAACAGTTTCAAGAGGCATTATACCGAGTTGTCAAGGATGTAGAGCTATCGGATCCGAAAGGAATCAAAATCTTTGTTTCACCCTCACGTGACCATCATCATTACGGTGTCACACTATACCAGATTTAGCCAATAGCAGCGGTATCTGAAAGTTGCAAAATGGGGTCGCAACAGTTCATCTCTGTTACGAAAGGCGATGTTGCTTTTTTCCGTAATGGCTACGTTTTTCGTTGCAAATTTTCAGTCGCAACAGTTGAAAACTATTTTTAACCGTTGCGAATTGGACGCACGCAACTGTTTTTTGCTATTGCGAACTGAAAGATCGCAACAGATAAAAGCAATTGCGAATTTTTTATAAGGTCAAAAAATTAGTGGTTTTGACCGGTTAAAACCAAGTCAAAACTAGAGTTCCCAGCAACAAAATCAAGTCACCCGTGTATATTTAGAAATCAAATTAATCCAAAAAAGAAAATTCTCTCTTAATGTTAATTCACCATAACATACCATGATGAACTCCATACAAAAAGTAAGAAACACATCACTAAGTATAGCTAAAAATATTTCTTAAGTCCCGATGACATACATATTATTTGTGTACTATCAAAAGAATGACGTACAATAAAATGATGAACATAGAGAAGAACCTTCAACTTCTCCAAAAAGATTCATTAAACTTCCTGCATAGTCTCTGACATCAAGCCTGGGAGACCACTCATTTATCAAGTTTATCCTTAGCTTTCTTTAGGTACACCAATTTCTCCTGCACCCTGTAAAGCATTGAGCTGATAAAACTCATTATTATTTCACCCTGCACTTGCCAATTATAATAAGAAAAATTATGAGCATCCAGAGGCCCCAATAGTATTCTGAACGCTAGGATAATATCTATTCATAAATAAAAGCAACTACCGCAAGACAACTCATTGGTCTATTTCTACCAAAACTCAAGCCTGAACAATCATAAATTCTCCACATGCTACATAATAGTGAGATGGATCCTTAAAAATATCATCAATCATGAATGATAACCGCCATTACCGAGAAAAATATCATCAAACATGATCGAGGTTTAATGATTTCATGTGAATGCTTTGTATTCTAAATTTGAAGTTGAAATAGTAAAAACTTTATCCTTGAATTTCGGGTCACTCGTGTTTTAAGTTGGCAAAATGATAAATTACATAAGCCTTTTTTGCCCCCTTTTTTGATTAATGGAAATTTTGCTTTGCTGATAAAAAAACTAAAAAATGATAAATTACATAAGCAGTTCCGAGTAACTGAATTTAACCTATAGCATGTTTGGATGCAGAAATAGAAGTCAGAAGTGCTTCTCCAGAAGCAGAAGTCAGAAGCAGAAGTTAGAAGTCCGGATTTTTTTGCTTCACAAAAAATCGACTTTTCTGTTTCTGGAAGTCATTCTGAAATTCTACATCCAAACTGACTCCTTGCTTTTTGACTTCTAGAAATCAATAAGTTACTTCTGGATGTGTATCCAAACGCGCTACTAGTCTTTTCATGAATTTCCACGAAACACATTAAAACACCCAACATTTAGATTGAAAACTATGGTGTATGAATTTAAAAAAAAAAATTAGGTTAGCTAATACTCCCTCCATTCAAAATGACAGTGCGTTTTGACTTTGTAAGAATATTAATGAGGCCATAATACTTTATTTGACTACCCTTAATTATTTACCTATTTTATGTTAATAAAAATGCAAGTATTAAAACCTCTTAAATTTGTTAAGAGAATTGTAAATAAGAAATAAAAAAGGAAAATTACAACAATCGAATTTATGGAGTATACAATCTTTAGGGAACTTAATTCTTGGAGCAAAATATATTGTCTATTAAAGGGATTGAAGGATATATTTGTTATCTTATTGTACAAATTTCTTTAATATTTTAAATTAGGTCTCATTAATATGCATTCATGAGTATAAAAAATTACAGGCTATAATAGAGAGTTTACTGAAAAAATATGCTTATAAACAGAAACTGGACACAATTTTGAAAACTGAAGGAAATGGAATACAGGGTACTCCCCCATTTTACCAATAAATTTATTACCTCGTTGGTCGTTGGGCAATCAATTGGGAGGAAAACAACGTCCACTAGAATTGCACCTTTTTTTGTTTAGTACCCCAAAATTTCTTAAGATTTTTATCCTTGCAGTCATCAACAGTTTCCTTTCATAGCAAGAAATAGGTTGAATTAATAAATAACAAATTCTATCCTACTTCCCTGGTAGTATATAAAAAAACTACAATCACGACCATGATCCCCTAGCAAATGCTCATTTAAATTCTCCATTATTGATGCATTTCAAATGACTTGGGGAATATTCTGATCACATTCTGTTGATGAAGAAGTAATATTTTGATGTCATAAGTTCTACAGCATTTAAAGGTTGCACTTGTCAAACCTGAACATAAACAACACCATGATTTTCGTTTTTCATTTTTTCATAAAATATTTTTGAGCAATGACTTGCATATGATGGCTGATAAATATCTAAAACAGTAGTGAAATATGTTTGAGCAATGACTTGCCTATCGTGGCTGATAGTAATTCTAAAACAATAGAGAAAGGCAAATCTTAACAAAAAGATTTTATACTAAAGAACCCAAAGTTCTTATAAGACTAATATATTACAACCCAAAAATATATTACACCAAGTATTTTAGTTCAAGACCGTACACAGCAAAACCTGATTAATAATCATCGTGATCAGCAAATGTTATAAAACCAAAATAGACACCCCACAATAACACAGGTAAAGTTTAAAATTATCAACATTCATAGTGTTACCCCTATCAAAACTTCATTCACTCCGGAGACTATCTATCCCATGCGGCTAATCTTCGTCTCCCTGTCCATGCTACTGCTGAAGGCATCAAATGATGTACTTGATCAACACCAATTCACAAAAGATTACAAAATTGAAAATTATAATCACCTTCAACTAATAATAGAACCCCAAAAATTAGAAAAAGCAAGATTCCTGGCAGTGTAAGGATGAACAGAAAGTTGATATGTGTTTCAGGTACATATATTGTTCTCCCAAAACCCTTTTTGTTCCCATGGAAAACTAAAAGTATGCAAAATACATATTCTACAAAACAAAATATCAAACTCATCACCCCATCTTTACACGACATCATTGAATGATGAAGCAAAATATCAAACTCATCGCCACTAAAGCAAAGAGAAGCACAACCAACATGTGCAAACCAAGAGAAACCAAACATCATTATAAAGATCTGATATCTATTATTATTCACAAACATAATAAAAAAATGAATAATAAAAAAGTAAGAAGAGAAAATTCTATAAGGAAAAAAATTCACCACAAAAACAACGTGAGTTCAACTTGCTCGAGCATTTTATATAGATAGAACTCTAATTTTGACTCTGTTTTAACCGGTCAAAACCACTATTTATTTAACGTTACAAGAAATTCGCAACTGCTTTTATCTGTTGCGATCTTTCAGTTCGCAATAGCAGAAAACGTTTGCGTGCATCCTATTCGCACCAAATTGGACCAAAGCCAACGCCAGATTTACCCATTTGTATCAGATCTTATAGACCCAATCTTAAACTCGTGGATACACGATCATTTGGGAAAACTTCCGCAATCGTCTTAATGTGGATTATAAAACTCCACCTACCACAAGCCATATGCAAAATATGAAAAAATATATAGTGAGCTTCGGATACCGTATTGTAACCCATCACTCCCCACCCAATACAACTAGCAATCAGTTATAACCCTCCCAACACATATGGAATTTAAGGTTCTCAAAAACACATCTTTTCAGGTGGAAAGCTATAAATGATTTACCTACCCGTATTCTTCTACGTAAAATTCATCTCACCACCTCCGACCTTTTTCCTATGTGTAATTTATATCCAGAAATATACTCCTAACATGTCGGTATGCAAAAGAAGCTTGGGGATCCACCATGAAGCGGAACCTTCATTCCAACACCGAAGATCACCACTAACATCTTTCTGTTTTCTGGCACCATGGCTAGCAAGGAATGACTTTGTTTATGGTAGGAATCAAAAAATCTTACCGATACAGCCAAATTGGCAAATCATATGCATCAGAAATTTAGTGTTACCTCATTCTTTACCCGGCATGAACCAAACGACAAATAGTATGTCTCACCATGAGCCGATTATCTATAAATTCAACTATTTTCTATTAATTCCAAAATCCCACTTTCTACTGCCGGAGCTTCTTTATAATTTCATTTTAATTTCTTGCTAATCTTACTTTAATCACAAAAATGTGTCGTAGAATTCGTGACCTTAAGTATACTCAAAACTATGATTTAGCTATTCGTAGAGATCACGCTTTACAAACAAGAGAAATATCCATGATGATCAAGCTACATCATACATGTGTTTTAGCTGCTATTATATAATCCTAATAGGTGAGTTTCAAAATATAGTCGTTAATATAAAGTCATTCATATAGCCGTTAATATAAAGTCATTCATAATATTCAAAATATCTTTTATGGTATAGTTATTGTTGTAATTTTCAAAATATAATCGTTATTTTGCCATTATTATACATAACCAAGGTATTTAAATGCAAGTCTAATTTAATAAATACGGATTAATCAATAATAAAAATTTAATTTTTAAGGCTTAAGATTTTCGATTTCATAAATATTACGGACTCATTTTTACAAAATAAATACTTTGATAAAAAAAAAAAAACTCATCAGACAAACCTCTTCCTCTTGATTATCTTCAAAGATCACTTTGGAATTGCATATACATCGTGCGTCCTGGATCACATGTAGATTTTTATTTTCATATTCGTAATTTTTATTTAAGAAACTTCAATTGTCCGCATTAACTTCTGAAAATCATAGTCTTGTTTTCTTTAATTATCATTTTCAATTTTTTCTTTGTAACTTCTAAATATTTCTGCCACTGTGATGGCAACAGCAATATATTTGGGTGCAATTTTCTAATGTGTTAAAAAAACATTTTTTTTTTTGAAGGATTCAAGACAACAGCAAAAGTAAGCGGGCTCAAACAGTTAATTCAGAAAGTAAAAGTAGTCACTGTTATGACTAGCTAAGGGATATCATTTTCATTTGCCAGATTTAAAGTGCTTTGAGATTCTTTCATTTCCTGATTACATATTAACATGAAAATGATAGTGCATAGATATGTTATGAAATAACTCACTCTTTATAAAAGAAAATGTACAATGAAATGACATTGACATTGATGAGATTTGTTTTTTGAGATCACAGGAGGAGTAAAAATCTTTTAGTAATCCATGACAATTCAAGCGTTTAAAAACATTAAAGAAGAAACGTTCCTGTCAGTTAGATACACACAACACGACTTCCTCCTCTTCTGCTTCACCTTCTTCTTCATTTTCTGTTTTTTTCTGCCACACTGTCAAGTTAATTAGACTCAAACACACTCAATGAACAAAAGTTGCAGCAGCCAGCAGGGATCGATCATAAGCAATTCGCGATTTGGATGTCTGAGGCTCTGAGCTAGCCTAAAGCATGGGCTTCATAAATGTGGTTCTGCACAGATGTTTTTCTATTTGTTAGCAGTACGTAATTTAATGATGAGAAAGATGACAGTGATCTAAAGCATTCAAAGAAAAGGTACACCTTATTTATTTTTTAAAAATATAGACGAAAGAGTACTGTGTTGCGTCTGAAATTGGCGAAGAAAAGATCTAGGAAAAGGTGTTGTTACATTCAAAGAAATATTACTGCCAGGTTATATAGCGTGATGGTCATCGTTTTTGCTTTAGACGAAGACGTACAGAAAATGATATCATATGAACAATGCTGATGAATACAGTATATTTTAGATAATGAGAGATACGTTGTTTTCCAACATGAATAAAGAACTAATCCCAATATTAGTGTTTATGTTAGTGTTCGGATTGCATTGATTGCTGCTCAGAACCAAGGCTACGGGACAGAGTAAAACAATTCACTTCTTTCAGATTGAGGATTCAACAATAGAGCTAGGTAAGATATATCCAATTATGCGGGAGGTCCTTAAATAAAAAAGAAAAAATGGAATTATTTTTCGGCTAACCATTGACAGAGTAGAAGAATGTTGCGGCTGCCCAACCAACTGATGGTCATAACAAAAATAAAGAAAAGGAAATATTTGAATAATCTGTTGTTTCACTGACCACAAACCGTTTGCCTTGTGAAGTCACTCATTGATGGTCTCTTTAGGTCAAAAAAGATCGTAGGGGTTCCTTCCTGATGTACAGTAGCTGGTCTGCAAAAAGGTTGAGACATTGTTTATCGGCAAGATAAAAAAATGGCAATACTCGGCACTTATAGCTATATCATATTTTTGATATCTATATATAGCATTACTGATTCATGGCCATTCATTTTATTTTTTGAAATCATTTCGTTAATACGCATAATCACAGGAACCAGAAATGATAAAGCGGTACAAAACCTCACTATACAGGACAAACAAGACATAATGGTCCGGAGAGTTTTATGAAAACATTCATGGACCTTAGAAGTCAGTTCGGTAATGGAAGATGGTCATTACGGCAGTCCCTGGATATAATAGACTCTTTGATGGCAACGCGTACTTTACATCTATCTACCAATCTATCAAATTTCTTGTTGGAGTTGGAATTTATTTTTTATCTGTATCTCTTTTCAATTGCTTGTTGTCTGCACTGTGGAGTCACTTTCTTTGCATGCATTCATGGATCTCGGTTTCTCGATACATCTCTTTCCTTTTATGGTATAGACATATATGTACTATATAATAGTAGTATAAATAGATGGATGATCGGGTAGTTTTGGTTATCTATAGTTACTCTTAAAACTAGATTTTACTTAGGCCTTACACCGCCCAACCCACTCTTTTATCATATATAATGGTTAATTTGAACTATGTATGCTACAACGACACTGCAGTAATTAGAAATGGCCAAATTCCTTTCTCAGTAGCAGTAGGAGGAGAACAACCACAAAACATTGTTAATGGTGGTCATCACTATTCATGTGACTACTTTGCTGGTCACTCAATATTTCCAGGTTTGTATGTATATTACAGTTTTCCTTTTTGTATACTTATATACACGTACGCGTTTCACATATATGCTAATTAGCTAGAAGAGACGATGAAATTATATATGTCCAGTTGTGTGAATGATCATCATGAGGCTGAAAATGGTGTAGGAGTTCATGAAGCAAACATCATTAACAACCAAGTGGATATGATAAGAAAGAAGAATATGTTGACGATTGAACAGGTAGATGCACTGGAAATGAGTTTCCAGGAGGAGATAGAGCTAGAGCAGCAGCAGCCACCCGGTAGAATTTCCGAGCTGCCAAAGAATAGAACTAAGTTGGATCCGGAAAAGAAACTGAAGCTGTCAAAGGAACTAGGAATTCATCCTCGCCAAGTTACGGTATGGTTTCAAAATCGGCGTGCTAAGCTGAAAGGAAAACAACTCGAACGACTATACAATGTACTTCAGCAGGATTACGAAATCGTCTCAAGGGAAAACCAACATCTTCAGCAAGAGGTTAGTAGTCATAGCTACGAGTATGTAAATGAAAATTTTGTGTGCGTATATATGAATACTGACAGGGTATTACATGTATATACATGTAATAATTAAGGTTATGGAACTCAAAGACAAGCTTGACGGTCTCCAGTCCATGCAAGCTTCTGTAGGATTCATGGAACAAGGGTCGCTACTGAAAGCTGAGAGTAACAATATTACTGCTCATGAGAGTACCTGGACTTCTGTTGCTGTTCAATGCTCAAATGATGTAGAGCAAAGACAAACCGGTAACTCAAGCACAAATATTTCATGGAACAATAGTTATTTGTTCAGCAATGAAGCCATGAGTGGAACCAGGGCCTGGCTTACCTTGGCTCCAGCAGTCCATCCTCACGCGCCCTAATTTACAATAAATATTACGAGGTGTTCCCTCGAGGTCTTAGAATAAATAAGTTGTGCAAGCCTTGCACAGACTACAGTATTTCATTCTAGAAAATAAGTTTCTATGATGTATTTATTCCCACTTGTGCGGATTCTAAGTGGTTGCACTTGGGACAATCATGGGAAAACATATGAAAAATCACCTTCTGTTAACCATATCATGTATTTCCTACGGATTTTTGTTGAAAATAGAGGCATAAAAAATCTATTAGTGTGTTCCTTCAACTTTCTTTGCAGCGTTTTTCGAATTTTTTTTTTCAAGCAACTCCTAATTTTAACTTTATTGTTAAAATTGACTAAAACTAAGACAACTACCGTAAACAAGCAGACGACAGTGTCCCGTTTAGTGCCACAAACCATATAGAATGTCCCGTTTAGTGCCACAATAACTGAATTAACCAAGCAATCTTATATGATCAGCTAAGAGCGTCCACGGTGGGAGAGTAAACCCAAATATTTGGTCTTTTGAACAGACGTAGTGGAACGTACTATCGATCAAATTTTGATCAATGACTAAAACCCAGAGTATATTTGGTCTGGGACCAAGACTAAACCCAGATATAGTCGAGCGTTGATATACTTCACGCCCCACCACCAGGCGGACATATAGTGCACGTCCCACATCAGGCGTTGGTATAGTCTACGCCCCACACCAGGCGTTCGTATAGTTTACGCTCCACATGGGGCGTACGTAAAGTCTACGCCCCATTTTTTTTTTAATTATTTTGTATGGGGCGGGCATTATACCCCCGCCCCATTCTTTGTTTTCAAATTCATTTTAGTGGGGCGGGCTTTATACCTCCGCCCCACTTCTTTCAATTTTTTTTTTTTTAGTGCACGTCCCAATCAGGCGTTGGTATAGTCTACGCCCCACACCAGGCGAACGTATAATGTACGTCTGACCAAATTTAGTCTTTCCACCGTAGCGTCACACACCATACTAAACCCAAAATTTGATCTTTTTTTCCCTCTTTGGTCTTTGGTTATACTCGCACCACTGCAGTTGCTCTAAAACATATGTACCTTCTTTTTTCATCAAATGCATGCATAGTGAATCTAAGACCCAAACTACAAGAAAAAAAAGGAAAAGAAAAAACCGTTGTCCTTCTATCAATGTTGCTTTATGAAAAATCAGATTGAAAAATGGTGTTGCTTCAATTGCAGAAGGCAATGAAAATCAAAAAGTCTTAACAGACTGTGTTTTTGGACTCTATAGAAACCGCCACCTCACATTAAAATGATAAACGAGCCCATACTTTAAGTACGTGGCCCTTCTTTAAATGTTGATACGTCCGTAAAAAAACTTAAAAAATTGTTTTATTACCTAACCGTTTTTCTTTTTTCAACTTCCTACTTTTTCTCAAAAAATATAACAGTTACGGGAATTTAGAGGAGGCGGGTTTTTTAGTTAAATAAGTGTCATAAGATAAAAATACAAAATATATATGACCCGACCACATCGTAGGAGAGGCGGTTCACGAAGAACCACCAAATGAAAATTTGGAGAAACCTATATGTATCAAAATAGTGTGGTTACTAGGTATTCTCTCTAAGTTTCATATTCTAAATTGTTCGCAGCATTGACCCGTTCCGTTACAAAGTTCTCTAAATAGAAACCTCAATCACTTTTGCAATTGATGTTTTTTTTTCTTTCTCTGCCTCTCTCTAATTAAACTCTTACTCCCATTACTTCAGAAAAGAAACCTATTATAGGGGCTCTAAATATTGGGTCTTGAGGACTCATAAAATGACAAAATCAGGTTATGAAATAGTAATCAACAAAATCCCATATCCAACTATTTTTTGTAATGGCCAAATTACCCTCCATGAATTGTAAATTTAAATTTATTACATTTTCTATCTCTTTTCATTCATAAATCATGATGAAGATGATGATTATAATTTCATCATGATGAAGATAATGATCATATAATTTATTTATCTCCACCTTCTCTTTTCATCCATAAATCATGATGAAGATGGGGATCATAAAAATACTCTATTATTCTTAATTCCCTTTTCTTATTCTCCGTCGCAATGAAGAGGACCATCGGAAAAAGAAAAAACTAAGAAAACCCATAAATTATTTTTGCTTTTGAAAACGCCCAATTCGAAGTATAAGCTAACCTACGGTTGGAAAAATTCATACTTCCAACCCTACGTACAAGCTACTGTATGAAAGTATGATTTTTTCAAACCGTAGGATTTTTGAACCCAGAATATACGGTTTGGAGTTCTTAACTCCACACCGTACATGACATACGGTTGAGTTTCCAACCGTAGAGAGTGCATACGGTTAGGAAACCCGACCGTAGACAATTCTGAAACTGTTTTTTCAAAAACGTAATTTTATCGATTCCGACTTATCTATGCATAAAAACTAATGAAATACGATGGTTTTTTTGATTTTTACCTCATTAAAGTCATTGCGAGTGAGTTAAGTGGTGTTAACCGATAATGAATTATTTTGAGAATTGATGATTAATGGAGGAAATAGATGATGGGGAAGAAGAAAATGGAAGAATAAAAACAAATTAATTTTTAAGTTTCAATATTTAATAGAGTAAGGATATCTTAATATTTTTTTTATGAATTAGATACTTTATCTTTATTATAGGATGTTTGAATCTTTAGGAATTCTCAAAACTCTTTTAATCAGAGCCCTGTAATAGGTTTCTTATTAAAAGCTTGGCGGCAAATGCTATTTTGCTTTAACGGAGCCGAGGGCTTACATTTCTTGGGACAGGGAAGTCTGCAAATTCTCAAGAAAAAGCAAAAGCAGCCGTGCAAGTCCTACCTACCAGTACCAAGTAGGGTTACTCCCAAGTAGCCGACATATTGGTTCTCAGTACTGCAATGAAAAGGATATTACATAATGATTAATACAGCACGAACCCCCGCACGCTGACTATGTTTCGTTCAATAGCCAGTCAACAGTCAAGAACGCGCTCTCCTCGCTACACTTATTTTTGTTTTTATTTTGAAATAGGGGATTTAATTTAAGAAAAAACTAAACTGTACAAAGAATACAAATTACATTTTGGTTCTAAACCTGGAAAAGCATTAGAGACCGATTGTAAGCAACCAAATTCAAGGTGGCTGCCATATAAATAAATTATCCCAATTGGGCATCCAGCTGCTAAAAGGAAACTCAAGCTCAGCGTTAAAAGCCCTGACCCAAGAGAAGGTTCATGCTTTGATAATACAAGCCAGCGCATGAGGAGAATTGGACTTTTCGGAAAAAAATTGTTAGCCAGCGCATGAGGAGAATTGGACTTTTCGGAAAAAAATTGTTGGGAATGTACGGCAAGTATGCCAGCCACAAAGGTAGACGTGAATCTTTCCTTACTTGTGTCGATAGGTTGAAGAAGAATGGAGGAAGAGATGATGATGATGATAGATGGTGCCTTTGGAGCTTAATCTAGCGCCTTAATCGCTCGCCTAAGGCGCTACTGCGCAAAGTAGTGAAAAATTTGATTCCTCGACTTAAGACGCCTTTGGCGCCTAACTGCCAAAGGCGCTCGCCTTTTACAACATAGCACCCAAATGGCATCGAAACCTTGCATCTCACTATCACCTACATGATAGAGAAATTCGGTATTCATGTTCTTTACTGTGAATGTGAATGTGAACGTTTCATTTCTCTTTTACTGGTATGAGAGAACCAAGGTTTCATAAATTGATTTTTCTTTTATAAAGATTAAAAATGAGAAAGAATCATGATTCAATCACTTACATACCTGCAATTTTTCATTTCTAGGAAACTTTTGTGGTATATCTGAAAGCACGTATTCGCGAAGTGTTTCATTTGATTTTTTTGGTTTTGAAAACTGTTCACAACCTTTATAGACCAGATAGATATGCATCCATCATTGTCGTTGTACCTTTTTCGAAGATACAATCTGGGGAATGAAGTACTCAAAATCTTAATGATTTTGCATTAGACATATATTTGGGTTTTAGAACAGTGCAAATTATACATTTACCATTTTCTACGTACCTGTCTTGGAACAAGACCTGAACAATGTAGTTCATTAATTTCGTTCAATTTATTTTCTTTTCCTATTAAGAAAATAAAAAATCTATGCACCTACTATTAGTGCCAACTTAAGTATTCTCTATGTTTCATATCTAAAGCTGGAGCATACTTCGTGCTAGATTCTGAACTTATAGTGGAGGCAATAATGAAAGGAAGACTTAATACTACCTCGATATTTATCATCACATTTCTGGAATTATTCATGCTTTTAGTTTTTTTATGCCCTAAATTAGAGGTCCCTATACTACATCCAAACTCCTTAAATTGTCTGGCTAAATTGGGGCCTATAACACTTAAGTGGGACCTATGGAATTTTTCATCCACCCCATAAAGATTGATAAGGGGTGTCTAAGTTTGATCAAACTACCATTTTACCTTCTATCAAATATTAATACTACTAATTTGTCTCCATCAAATCTTAATCATAAAATTAAAAACTAAAATCAAAATCATAAAACTAAAATATAAAATTTAAAAACTAAAATCAAAATCAAAATCAGAAAACTAAAATCATAAAATTTAAAACTAAAATCTAAATCAAATTCATTTCCATCTCCACTTCAACTGATTCTTCTTCTTTTCGTCTCAACCAAATCCTATAAACTAGGTTTTAGTAACATAAAATTGCTCAAAATTGAAAATTTTCAAATCAAATTTTTCCTGGTTTATCAGAATCGGTTAACTTTAATGTATATGTGATCCGATTGCAAATAGAAACGGTTTATATTCATGCCCACAAAGACCGATTGTCCTTGATATGTTTTCAGGTTCGAGAAATTTGAACCAGAATCGGATTACATTAGCACTTATAAAACTGATTGTTGATGTATAATATTAGAATCGAATTTTATATGTGTGTCGAGTAAACTAATTGTTGTTCTCAATTTTTCTGTATCTTTTTTTTTGTTAAAATCGGATTACATGAGCATTCTTATAAACCGATTCCTGCTGTGCAATGTCAGGAAACGATTTTTACATGTGTATTGTGTAAACCAATCTGGTTAACCCGTTTTTTTTTCCAGTTAATACTCAATCATAAAATAAGTATGAAATCATTCTCGATTTCATTTCATTTGCTCGGGTATAGAATGAATTTTAATTTATTTGATGTTTAACAACACATAATTCACACTGAGGTTAATTATGGGACTGAGAGACAAGCTTGAAGATCGCAGTCCATGCAAGCTTCTATGGCATAATGGAACATGGGTCGCTAGTGCAAGCTGAGAGTAACATAGATGCTCGTGATCGTGAGAATACATGGACTTCGATCTCTTGCAGTTCATTTCCCAAATGATGTAGAGCAAAGATGAAATAGTCATTTGGTCAGTGGTTAAGGCATTGGCGCAAATAGGGCTTGGCTTACCATGGCAACAGCCGTCCAGCCGCACCCAAATTTAGCATAATATTACTAGGCATTCCTTTAAGGCCCCTCACTCAAAAAAATTACCAAATCCTACAATATATCTCATTCTATCTCATTCTAGGAAATTATTGCTGAAACCGGCGGGAGAATAGACTTGAATGAGTAGATGTGTTTTTCCCACTTGCAGTTGTGTTGTTGAATGAACAGGCGTTGCTCAGAAAAATTATTTTCGTCTTTTGCTTAGTGCCCTTACAGCGTGTTTGGATGCATATTCAGAAGTTGCTTTTCGACTTCTAGAAGTCAAAAGTCAGAAGTCAGTTTGGTAATAATATTTCAAAACGACTTCTAAAAGCAGAAAAATCAATTTTTTGTGAAACGATATTTACAATTTTGCTTCTGTCTTCTGTTTTTTGAGAAGCAGAAGTCAGAAATAGATTTGTATCCAAACACGCTATTAGTTTAGTAATTAGCATGTTAACGATGTTACATTTATTGGGCCTGGGACCTGGGAAGTCTTTCCTGCTAAGTTTGAGGCCGTACTTATACTAAGTTTTTGCATTAGGTCTATATTCAAGGCTACTTTACAGAATACCCTAGGTTAGACTTTGTGCTTAAACCTACCTGAGTCATGCATTGATAACAACAATTTTAGGTTTACCCAGAATTGTCCCGCAAAAAATTTCAAGGAAAAATCTAAGAGTTACAGGATTTAAACTAGTACTTTCAGTTCCATATGTAAACAGCTGTCTGAAAAAGGTTCATCATGTGTATTCCTGAATAATAAAATCCAGTGAGAAAATAAACAGAAAGGAATGGGTCATATCACTCTCCGGTCTCCCCTACATAATTTTGCTCAGAATTCTCTCTTGGCCGATCTTGCATCTTCCTTTACTAGGCAACTATACATGTCATCTATATATTTTTCCTAGCCGATAGCTTTGGTTCTCACTTCTCATAGTACTGAACCTAATTCAAAACATCATTCTTATCTGATTAAAAAAAAAATATCATTCTTATCAAGTGCATTTTTGATGAAGAATTACTGAAAGAAAATGAAATCGTAGTTGGATTAATAGTAGAAATTTCTGAAGCAAGTGAGTTATCGAATTTGGGACAAAGTAAATTTAAATTTTTTATACAAATAGGGTTAAAATATTAGATGCCTTTTCCATGGCAATGTGCGTAAAAATGGTTGGATAATGATTTCACTGTCGATCGTTGAAATGGATGATGATATCTTAACTTATCGATGGGAAACATTGATAATGGTTCAAGACGGCCATGAATTTAGGTGATATGACTAACAGAAAGTTCAAGAAATGTCATAAGTCGGTAAAGAGTAAAACCAATGCATACGGATCGAGTGGGGTGCATAAAGAAAGTGATGTAATAAATATAGACGAAATAGTACAGCTGCTGCTTCTGCCAAAAGCATAGCAAAATCTAGGGACCAAATCAATGAGAAATGCAACTGCAATCCAAAAATACTACTTGCACGTTGCTGTATTTTAACCTAATAAAGAAAGTAAATTTTAATTATGATCTCAAATAGTAGTAGTAAAAAAACAAGAAGTCATGGTATGTTTGAATTCAAAATGCTGATGTTAATCTCACAGGCAAAAAGATTTTGCTTCCTAGAATTATATTATTTGCTTCTAGAAGTTGGTATGGATGTGTCGCCAAAACTAACTTTTGATTTTCGATTTTTTCACAAGCAAAAATTAACTTCAGAAATCGGAAGCAAAAGGTCGCAAAAATTAACTTCAGAAATCGGAGGCAAAGACTTTTTGCTTCCAAAGAGGACGAGGTAACATTTTTTTGTTTGTATTTCCAGAAGTTATTATAAAAAAAATTCGCCAAAACTAAAAAATCTGAGTTTTCAAGTTAAGAAAACAACTTCTCAAAATATATACAAACACTTTGCCATTCCTAGCACAACTTTGTAAGCTTTTTTTACAACTTTGTAAGCTTTTTTTACAAGAATTGTTAGGGTGGGTACCAATTCCAGAGATCATGAACGAATTGATGCCCGCCCAAGCAATAGTCGTGGAAATTTTATTCTTTGGATTGGAATGGATTGCAATGCTACAGGCCAATTTTCATTAGTTGTAAATTCTTGTTTTCTATCATCAATGCATTTTAAACTTCTTTCAAATTTTGTTTGAAGTCTTACAAAAAAAAAATATTTGAAAATTATTGGTCTCTTTCATTTTTAACCCATTACCATTTTTCAAAATGAACAAAAAAAAAATCACCAAATTTGGATTGTGTTTTCCTGTTGGAGACTTGGAGTTAGGTTAAAAGATAAAATTATGCATCTCCATCCGTCAAATTAATCTGTTTGTTGTTTTTTCTGGCCCGTTCATTATTCATACTACATACTGTACTGTCACTTTCGTTTGCAAATCTGTCGTTTTCTTTAATGGAATAGATCTTTTTTAATACCCGCACTGTACACAGATTCACTTCTATAAAAAGTGGTAGAAGCATAGCATGCATTAGGCAATTGCAAACTAGCTAACTAGAGCGTATAAGCCTACCATTTTCTCTCAAGTACTAAATAATACTAGTAAAAGTAACAGATACATAGCCGTAGCCGTACCCGTAGTAGTATATATATAGATGGATAGATCAGGTAGTTTCGATTAAACAGAGTTGCTTAACTAGGTTTTAATTAGGCAGCACCCAACCCGACCTAATATCCTTGATTTCAATCAGTTTTGATATTTAATGGCTAGCCCAAACTATGTATATTGCAGCGAAACTGCAGTTAGAAATCGCCAGATTCATTTCCCAACAGTTGGTACCAAATCAGTAGGAGGAGAAGAACAAGAGCAACACTTTGTTAATGGTGGTCCTCACTACCAATGTGACTATTTTGCTGGTCACCCATTTCCAGGTTTTTCTTTTCTTTTTGTGTATACTACGTGTGCATTGCATACATACGCTCAGAGTATTATTTTGCTAGTAGATTCTAACCACGTATAGTTTGATTAGGATTGGTAGGAGCGGAGATGATGAAATTATGGTCTAGTTCTGTGAGTGATCTTGAGGATGAAAATGGTGGTGGAGTGCATGAAGCAAACATCATTAACAACCGGGTGGATTTGAGAAGAAAGAAGACAAAGTTGACTAATGAACAAGTGGAGGCGTTGGAAAGGAGTTTCCAGGAGGATATAGAGATGGAACAACAACAGCTAACTGGTGGAACTATCGAGATAAGAAAGAACAGAGTGAAGCTGGAACCGGAAAGGAAAATGAAGTTGTCTCTGGAACTAGGAGTTCATCCTCGTCAAGTAGCGACATGGTTTCAAAATCGACGTGCTAGGCTGAAAGGAAAGAAAATTGAACGACTGTACAATGTTCTTAAGCAGGATTACGATGTTGTTGTAAGGGAAAACCAACATCTTCATCGAGAGGTTAGTAGCTGTAGCCACTGATATGAATGAAACTTAAGTGTTGCGGTAATATGTAAGTATACGACTATTATAACTGATATTACGTGGATATGCATTAAGGTTATGGAACTGAAAGACAAGCTTGACGGTCGCCGGTCTATGCCAGATTCTACAGCAAACGTGGAACATGGGTCGATACTGCAAGCTGAGTATAATGTTGTACCTGAGAGTACAAGGACATCTGTTTCCGTTCAATGCTCAACTGATGAGCAAGGACTATCTGGAAACTCAAACATGGAGATTTCAGAGCGCAACAGTTATTTGTGCGGCGACAAAGCTGACTACTACGTATACTCAACTGCCTCATTTCCCTCTTGGGGTGTTTCGCCGGAGTGTCCTTAAACAAGCAGAAGACATGGTATAATGTTCGTTTTGCACTATTCAGCTCCATTAATCTAAAATTTAAAATTCTACCTTGTTTGGGTTGGTTAATTTTATGAACAAGTTATGAGTTATAAGATTTTATCTCTAGGAAAAGCAAAAGGTACATGTACTAATTGCTACCAAACATTTACTTTACATTGATTTTAACTAGTGTATTAAGTAAGCAATCTTTAACTAATTGATCACCTAAAACATATGTACCTTCTGTTGGTTTTAAAAGTAGACAACTTTAAATGAAAAGAGTTGCTTCTCCCAGTAATCTTTTTGCTCTATCTTTGATCATCTCAAAAGAGCTCATTCTTAAATCACGCCATAGCATGGTCATTTTAACCACGCCTATGTCAATGATTTCAGACCCTCGGTTCAAGCTCAAAATAAGCTTGCATTTCCGGTAACTTTATTTATTTTTTGGACGAAGTACAATTTTCAATACTAAAAATGTTATACAAAAACTGATAGACCAAAAAAAATGGTAAAATCATTATCAAAATTGGGTATTTTTGCGAGTCTTTAGGATTTATACCAATTTAGGGTGCATTATTTGTACAACATTAGATATAAATAGAGACATAAGAGATTTAAAGCTAATATTTTGGATATATATTCCTTTTACCATCATTTACTATTTTCAAAATGAACTGTTGAAAATCAATGAATATTTAGCCATGAAATTAAGATCGTTAAGTTATAAGGTTTATCGTTTTTAAATGTACTCATTATTGGTAGGTATGTAGAGTTTTGCAAGAAAAACATCCCTAAAATATCCCTAAAATATCAACTTTAAATCCGTTAGCATTTGGTTTTCATTCATAAGTTCAGTGTGTGAGATAACTAGCGTGAGAATAAAAGTGTCTAAGATCCTTCCTCTAAATAAAATAAGTACAGTTTTACTTTTGACGAAAATAGAAAAGAAAATAAAGAAATACAATAGGAATTACCAATAGGTACTATTATAGTGGTCTTAGTTAGTAGCAGATCCACCCATTAAAGCCCAGTAAGTGGAGGTCCATAATAAAAAGAAAACTACAAAATTGGATCCAAAATTTTATCTTGTGGTCATGTACACGTGTGGAATATTTTTAAATATCGAAAACACCCTCAAGTATATAAAAGCAGTAACCAAATCCATTTTTTCTTCTTTTTCTCGATCTATTCTTTTTCTTCTTCATTTTCTCATCTGTGCTTTGGTAAAAAGCTCTGTCTATGAAGATCTTCAAAGGTATTTCATAATTTACCTATATTGATCTTTATTTTAAGTTTCTTCTTGATTTTATCTCAATTTGAGATCCAAAACTCTTGATTTCATGGAAAAAATTCAAAATTCAGATTTTAGGGTTCCGAAAAGAGGAATTGAATTCAGTTTTTTTGTGTTTACGGTCTTCATGCTTGTTTCGTTAATTTTTTACTTCAATTTTGGTAAAAATACTTCAGATCTAGATAAATAGTCATGTTTTATGTTCATTTCATTAGTAGTGCATTTTGTTGATCTTTGGTTTTGTGTATTAATCATCAGTACGTATATGATGTACTGGTGGTTTTTGATGAAAATAGTCCAGATCTAGTTATAAAATCATGTTTTACGTTCGTTTCGTTTGTAGATTTGGTATTTTAGTTTCATTTTGTTGGCTTTTGGTTTTCTTTCACTTTGGTTTTGTGTATTAACCATCAGTACGTATATGACGTACTGATTTTTCTGTATTTACTATGCTTTTATATGTTTGGTTTCAGTATTTTCTTGTGTATTAAACATCAGTACGTATATGACGTACTGTTTTTATGAATCTTGATCGTAATTATTCTATTTTTTGGTTAGATTATGATGATTTTAGCTTATTGAAACTCTCAATTTGATTTTCTTGTCGTTCTTTATTTTCTCAAAATCATACTTATTTGTTGTTTCGGGGGTATTATCCATCAGTACATATGTTGCATACTAATACAAACTACTTTTGATGATATTTTATTCTTAGTTTTATCACTTGTTTTTCTTTGATCCATAAGTACATATCTTCGATACTGAAATAAGATTATCTTGATTCTATTTATTTGATAAATTCATTGCATGCAGTTGTTTTTTAGTTCGTGAATCAGTAGTACATATGTGGCATACTTATACGAACTGCTTTTGATTATGTTTTATTCTTATTTTTATCACTTGTTGTTGTTTCATCCATAAGTACATATATGCGATATTGAAATAAGACTCTCTCGATTCTATTATTTTTTATCATGGAGTTGTTTTATATAGTGAATTAACAGCACATATATTGAATACTGAAAAACTGCTTTTTGAATCTGGTTTATACATAGATTTTAGTTAGTTAATTCTTATGATTTTGGCAGTGCATATATGGAATACAGAAATAAAATTGATCTATCGTTAGGTAATATTAATTTTGATGTTTGTCATATTACTTGTATTTTTCAAATTGTTGTTGTGTTTTAATTGTTACATTTTGGTCACATTTACAGGTCCAATGTGTCTACTGTTAAGAATGTTGGCGCTTTCGAAGGATGTGGTCCAATGGGAGTGGAGCACTAGAGAGATCCTGTTTTTTCTAGTATATGAATTTTTACATATATGTAGTGAAACATTTCATTGCAACCCGTTTCTTTAAGTACATCATATATGTACTGCTGAATTATATTGTAAAAAGCAACTAAAGTAAGTGATGAACTTATGTAAATAATGAAATTTAACCTGCAAGCAGTGTAGCGGATATGTACTCAACTGATGTAAGCAGTGTAGTAGATATGTACTCAAATTATGTAAACAGTATAGCAGATATGTACTCGATATAATGAGAATGTAGACACACACGTTTGGTAGTCGAGATTATTATGATCATTTCTATGTTTTAATTAACTTTGGGCTTCCAGATAGAAGAAAATTCTTATTGGACCCTACTATAGATAATTATATGCGCTTAGGACCAAATAGCAAATTTTCTTTTTCCTAACCCTATTCCTTCCTAATTCATCCAACTAAGTTATTAGACTCCGTTGGTGGTGAAGTACTAATAGGGTTCTCATCCAATGCTAATTATACAGTACTAGATGTTTGACACAAGTACGTTGGGGATTCAAAGCTGTTGTCCAGCAAGAATAGACATGACATAACGAACCCAATTATGGAACGTAATGCCGATTGATAAAGTCATGTTACACTACCCAAGTTAGGTTTCCCAAAATTCTATTATTAATTAGACATAAGGTCCGACCTACTATGGTCTAGATTACAGATAATCGAAGGAGATTAACCAGAGATATAAGTGTATAACGTGTCGGTACCAGTACGTGGCTTTCTCTGTAGCCTGAGAATAAAGCCATGGCTTGACAGTGCCCGTGTGAGAGGCTCTTAGCCACCTCATTCAACTCTTGTGATGCGCAAATAGCTTCACTACCCTTAGTTGGCTCTATCCATGCACATATGACAGGCTTGCTCTTGATATAAACAGATATATGTCCTGCCTTCGCATCAAAGTGTGCAACCAAAACCAATAGGCCAAAGCTGCGACACTCACATTGTCGCCTGTCTCCCTTATTTTGTCCGAAAAAACTCCACCGGAACGATCATTTTATAATGTTTATCGATGTCAAAAGAGACATCACAATAGCACCGTGGTGATGCCCACGTCCCACCAATATTTTATTATCCACCTTATAGTAGCATCATGTTGACTGCTTGGATTGTTTGACTGGTCTAGTCAAATTGAGAAAAAAAAGAAGCTAATATTCTAGGGAAACTTAATAAAATGCCCAAGTGGGGAAATGCATTTCATAAAATGCCCACGTTGTTTTCATAATTAATTTAATTCCCATGTCGTTACCAATTCCGTCAGAGCCTACCATTTTGGTAAAACCTCTTGGACTTTGTCAATTTCTCATGAGATTTATTAGGTGCAGTTACTAAAATGCCCATTACATTAAAATATCAAAGAATCATTTTTGGCCGTCCGCTTGATTAATCTACGGCTCCAAGAATAAAGAGTTTCACATACAAAATGAAACGGAAGTGTTGAAGGTGATACAAACAGGTGAAGGGGTTAACGATGAGTGGAGGTCGAGTTTTCTCTGCTTCCTCCGCCTCCTTCCTTGTATTTTATCTTTAACTTATTACGGGATTCACTTCAATGTTTATGTGAACAGATCAATTAATTGATTAATTTTATGAAGAACCCATATGAATTCATTTCATTGTGGTCATGATTTGGTCGTGAAATCAGTAGCAAGGAAAAAGGGGTTGTGAATGATGATTTAATGGATGAATGACTTGGATGTTGAAGTCTTTAAAGTCCGAGATTGATTAGGGTTGATGGGTTGTGTACGGATTCATGTTTTCAAGGGGAGATTAAGCTATGAAAGGGGTTCCAAATCATCAGCAAACTCATCATTTCGTTATCCGTATTATGCTCCCAAGCTGTTCGAGAAAAGTCCACAAACAGCAGCTAGACTCCACAATCACAACCACGCTGTGGAAAGACTTTGAATTATTTTTTTTAATTATTTTTCAAATATGAGATTCAGAGATTAATACATTGTTTTCCTGGACAGATGGTAATGAATTTAATTGTCGATTAAAGGATGAACTTTATGGCTTCGTGAACATATACAAATCGATTTACATACGTAATTTTTACTCTTCAGTTTCATGAATTGAGCAGAAATGTAAGGTATAGTTTTTTATCCAGATTTGAACGATCCGAGTCAAGTAGGTCTGAGCCAAACGATTTTGAGGGCTTAATTGTCTTTGTAAAAGCTGATTTAATGGCACGTGCACACTAACGGCTGTTAGCTGTTTTTTCAATAAAACAGGACGGAAAAGATCAAAGTATGGGCATTAAATTTATAATGAAAAAAACGTGGACAGTTTCTTAAATTCATTTTCCCACATGGGCATTTTATTAAAAACCCCAATATCCTATCATCCACCGAAACATATAAATATCATCTAGATTCTTCAGAAAGTCAATCAATTTTCACCACCGATTTCGCTGAGTTAGCTCATCAACGATTTTTTTTAGATAAGATATATCCCTCTGTTTTCCTCTGTTTCTAGATCCCTCTGTTTTCCTCTGTCTCAATCCCCATGGGAAGACCAAAGAACCTGAGAGGCTTCTTTGAGATAATCAAAGACAAAGCAACAATAAGCAAAGAAATAATCATCTCCAAACTACCCAACAATACATCTTCATTAAACCTTGCAATTCTCAGAGCAACTTCATCAGAACAATCATCCACACCGCCTCATGAGAATCAAATCATTTCTATACTCTCTTTCGGTCATAGTTCTCGGAACACAGCTTCATCTTGCATCGAATCGTTAATGAATCGATTACATCACACTCATAACTCGTATGTATCAACCAAATGTCTTATTATTATCCATAATATAATCAAAAGAGGTTCTTTCATTCTTCAAGATCAGCTCTCGATATATCCATCAAATGGTGGTAAGAATTACCTTAACTTATCGAATTTTCGTGATAATTCGGATCAGGAAACTTGGGAATTGTCTTCTTTGGTTAGATGGTACGCTAGGATTCTTGAGTCTCTGTTACTTACTTCTAGAGTTCTGGGTTTCTTCCTTTCTTCAGAATTCAAGGGTCCTGATTCAGACTATTTCTTGTACTACAAGAGTGATAAGCACAAAAGAGATGGGGATGAAGAACATGAAAAGGAAAAGGTAAGTGCACTTTTGAATGAAGAACTACTGAAAGAAATTGAAGTTGTTGTTGGATTGATTGAAGAAATTTCAAAAGCAAGTGAGTTATTGAATTTGAAACAGAGTAAATTAGTTTGCCAAGTTATGAATTTAGTAAGTGAAGATTTTTATTCAGCTCAGAAGAGAATCGTGATCAGATTGAATGAAGTTAAAGAAAGAATGAGTAATTTTAGTTTTGGTGAATCGGTTGAATTCAATTGTGTTATGAAGAGGCTGAAGAATTGTGAAGAGAAGGTTCTGTTCTTGTTTTTGAATCATAAATGGATTGGTTTTTGGGATTTGGTTGATGAATTGATGAGAGAAAAGATTGGAACAGAGAAAGATGGTGGGAGATCAGTGATGGTGATGAGTCGAAAAGGTAGATCTAGTGAGTCAGCTAGGTATGATCAACGAGATTTGAGATTGGACGATTTTCGGTTCTCTTCTGGTAGGTTTGATCTCAATCGGGTTCAGTCCGGTTTGAGGTTTTTGAATATTTGAGTGTCGGTGTCGATGGATTAGGTGAGTTTTAGAGGTTGTTTGGTCTTGGAGTTGGTTGTAAAATTTGTATAAACTTTGTATTTAATTTGGTGGGCAAGGCAATAAACAAAATGAAGTCAACAAAGGAAAATGGAACAAAAGTTACTAACTTTTTTTTAAAAACCTATTATAGGGCTCTAAGAGCAACTGCAGTGCACGACTATTACTAAAAATTTGGTCCCGAGTCGTAACGCAGTGGAGCGGACTAAAGATTAAATCCACGACCATACCCAAATCTCGGACCATATTTGGTCCGGCTGGGAGACCAAACTTAAATATAGTCGTGCGTTGATATAATGTACGCCTGTCGACAGGCGTTGGTATAATGTCCGCTCAATACCAAGCGGTTGTATAATGTTCGCTCCGTTGCTCGGCGAAGATATA
Source organism: Papaver somniferum (assembly GCF_003573695.1). Classification (NCBI taxonomy): domain Eukaryota; kingdom Viridiplantae; phylum Streptophyta; class Magnoliopsida; order Ranunculales; family Papaveraceae; genus Papaver; species Papaver somniferum. The sequence goes on from NC_039363.1 coordinate 3,267,585, forward strand.
ATGTACGCCCTCAATGAGGCGTTGATAATAAGCCCGCTTGAGACAGGCGTACATTATATCACCCCCTATGTGCTTGGGCGGAGATTATATTACCGCCTGAGCTTGAGGCGGGGCTTATATGCCCGCTTGATCCGGGCGTTGGTTATATCACCGCTTGAGTTCACAATTTTTATCGTTGGTAATCCGAACGTTGAGAAAACAGACAGTTGAACATTTTCGAACATTCGTAAATTTTTCAACGTTTGAAACTTCTATTTCTCCATTCGGTACGGAAGAAGAAAAGATTTCGTTTTTCTAAACATTAATTGGGAAATTTTCATCCAATAGCTTACAATGGAAGCACGAATTGCACGCGGTCCAAATTTTACGACAATCGAAGATGTAACGATGTGTAAAATTCATTTATCAATATCTCAAGATCCTGGTGTTGGAACTGATCAATTAGAGGTGGTGTTGTGTAATCGTATCAAGGATGATATTGAAGTTCATTTACCTAATAAACCAGTGCGTTCTTGGAGTTCCTGGCAAAAACGTTATCATGGGATAAGTAAAGATGTTGCGTTGTTTTCGGCGAAAGAGGCGAAAGTGGAAGGTGAATATCATACTGGATGGGGTCCTGAAAAGAAGTTACGGTTTCTTTATTTTTTGAACACTTATTTTCTAATAATTATATGTCCAAGAAGTTAATTGTTTTTAAAAACATTGACAGCTTGAAGAAGTAAACATGCGGTTCAAGGAATGCAATAATGGAAAAAGATTTAAGCACGAAGAATGCTACCCGATTGTCTTAGAAAACATAAAATATAATCGGCGATCGAATTTTGTATTCGATACGACGCACGATTTGGAAAGTTGTGAGAATAACGAGGAAATTATGGAAGGACAGCAAACAACAACTCAAACCATGTCCGGTAACGATACAGATAGGGGAGGCATAGAGAACACATATCTCCGTCAGATGGGGAAAAAAGCAGCAAAATGATTGAAGAAAACTGGGAGAGAGAGATCAAATGTCCAGCAGGAAATGATGGGAGTATTGATTAAAGAACGACAAAATTTCAATAATCATTACGAAGCACAATCAAGATTCAAGATGGAACAAAGAGCAGCAGAGTTTGCAGCTAAACTAGCCAAATATGCGGCAAATAAAAGCCGAGGAAGTGGAAGATGATGAGTTTCGCATTATTATGATGGATCTTGAAAAATTGGATCCCGTACAAAAGGAGTACTTCGAACTCCGTAGGACGGACATATTGCAGAATAGAAGAAACCAATATTCCACTCAAAGGCGGAATAGTTGAAATCGCGGATAACTTTCCTATTTACTGCTTAATGTTTTTAGTACTTTAACAATGTTTTAATATTTCTTAACAATTATCCTTATTATTATGTAATTCTTGGAATTTAAGTTTATTTCAGTCGAATTAAATGCACTTTAAACGTTATTGAAACAACTAAGCTTAATTAAAAATACAAAAAAATTACAATCAACAGCATTCATAAAAATACACCCATACAATTAAAAATACAAAGAAAATGACATCCCAAACATTTTAAAGTTTTAATTTCCATACTCTGACCATATGTGTTCGACAAAGTCATCACGCAAGCGAATATGCGCACCTTTGTTACGCATTCTTAATCGGCGTTGCTTAGCTCTAATTCAGGAAAACTCATCACTATTGGATCTTAATATATTAACCGGTGCCGGGTTGCTACGTTGTTCATAGACATGTGGCCAGTCTCCGGGTAGACGCTCATCCTCGACTATCATATTATGTAAGATAATACAAGTTTTCATGATATAGGCAAGCACATCTGGATTCCACATTCTTGCAGGTTGTTTGATGATTCCAAACTGTTGTTGGAGTACACCAAATCCACGTTATACATCTTTTCTTGCACCCTCTTGCATCGCTGAAAAGATTTCTTTTTTCCTACCAACCGGATGCTTAATGGCCATAATAATAGTAGGTATCTCTGGGTATATGCCATCTCCTAGATAATACGGCATATCATACGAATGTCTGTTTACCTCGTAGTTTACCGGTGGTGCTTTTCCTGTTACAAGACTTCGAAAAACATAAGAACGGTTCATAACATTAATATCATTGTTAGATCCGGGTATACCAAAAAATGCGTGCCAAAACCATAGATCATAGGACACGACCGCCTCCAGAACTATACTTTCGCTCCCATTATATGCGTTGTAAGCACCTGACTCTGCCGATGGACATTTATCCCATTTCCAATGCATGCAATCAATACCACCTAGCATACCTGGAAATCCACGGTCTTTGTTTTGCCTGAGCAACAGTTCAACATCACCGGAAGTTGGTTCACGCAAATATTATTTCCCATACACGTACGCAATCATCTTACAGAACCTCCGAGTAGCTTCTAACACAGTTGTTTCTCCTATGCGTAAGTACTCGTCTATTGCATCTGTCGCACATCCGTAAGCTAGCATTCTGACTGCTGCTGTTACTTTTTGATGAAGGTTTAATCCAAGAACTCCTAAAGCATCGGGGTTTTGAACAAAATATCGGTCTGCATTAGTAACACCTTCCACTATTTGGTCAAACAATTGTCTACGCATTCTGAATCTTCTCCAGAAAACATTTGACGGTTGGTTTGGGTAAGGAGAAAAATAATCGTTCCATAGAAGTTCAGCTCCGGCTTCACGATTTCTTGGTATTCTGATACGAGTTTGAGGCCATCTTGAATTTGTAAGAAGGACTCCCATACTAACCGCCATGTTATTTTGCATAACTGTTATTGCATCATCATCAGAGGAATAAAAACTACTATTAGAAGATGATGAAGAAGAAGAAGCAGAAGAGCAATAATGACCGATGTTCTCATAATTTTCCATTACTATCTAAAGCAGGAGAGGGGTGTTTTTTTAATGTATTTTGAGTGATGCGGTCTTTACAGTTTTATAGGATTAATAAAAAACCAAAAGGAGATGGTGAGAGATAGAGATCTTATCACAAAGATAAGGTCTTCCCAAAAAATTATATAATCCCGTGTTTGTCGGTAGCCTGAAATGACCATACCCCAAATGGATAGTGGATAGAGTAGACATGAAATCACTACTCCCTGAAAGATAAGATAACTACCCGACAATTTAATCAACTTGGTTGACAAAAATAGGAAAAAAACAAAAGAATATAAAGACAAACCATGTAACAGTAAAAGTATCCAAAGTTAATCATTCATGTTATCTGTATTCGGAGGTGCCGAACGTGGTGGCATAAAAGGCATCTGCATTCTCGGAGTGGTATTGACTGAGGACATTGTTGAAGCTGATCCTTGACTCATAGAACTCCAAACTTGTTGTGGCATTGTTTGGGAAAACGAACCGAACCCAAGGGGAGGTTGGCCAGTGTGAGGCGCACGGAAAAAAGACATTTGTTGCTGCAAATTCATGTTCATAGTATTCAGCCTTTGTATTTCTGCTTCTTTCGCCATAATAACGTCAATCCTCTCCTTCGTTTGTTTTAGTGTAAAATCGCGAAATTGTTGAGTAAAATCAACATGTTCTTGGAATAATATGTAAGCTTCGTGCTGTCACGAAAAAATAAAATACATAAATACAAATGTATAATAAAATGTCGAACTACAATAAAAATTCAAAAGTTAACTTACGTGGGATAATAGATATGGAGGAGGAATACGTACATGTTCAGCAGGGTGTTCAATTGGGACCGTATACAAGTCGCCGACAAACCCGTATGTTTGAGCTTCCCAATTAGGATGAGTCACATAATCGTTGTAGTTAGTTGCCTTTGTCCAGTAGTGCAAATACATATGATAATCTTTAACTACTTGCACTACCTCTGTTGCATCCAGCAAACCTTCTGTTTTTAGGCGTTCTGCTTGAATACTACCGATATCCCCAATAATTGTGTGTAGTTTTACCGGAACAGCAAAAGTAAAATGATTTTGCCTCCAACACCTTTCTCCGAGGTACATGTTATGCTGAAATGACAACAAAAGTAAGTATGATATGTACTACATAAGCATGAAAACCACTCCAAAAAAAAACAATTATTGTCATTTTAGCAACAAATATCGAATAAAAATTAGTTATTAACTCACAATGCCCATGTAAGAAAATATATATCTGGAGTCTGATAGCCTCGTAGCTGTGCATCCCATATCAGATGCAAGAACTTCCCTGTATGATTCCCATGTGCTCCATGTCACTTGTTCAGCAGTAAGCTTACTCAATAAATCCCTACAACGGAAAATATCATTTGGATTCTTCGGTACATTCCATTTTGAAGTTACATGATAAATTGTTTTTGTACTCCCCTTTGATATGTCTGGTCGACATATGCCTAGGTATTCATACCCCCAAAACTACTCCATGAAAATAATTAGTCAATTTAATAACTTCGCGACAAAATAAACAACAAAAGGAAGAAATTAGTGGATTAAAAGAATACCTCTAATATTTGGAATGGACCGCATAGTGCCTTCTGTCTCCTTCCATTTAAACGAAGTGAAGCATACAATCTAGAAAAAACGGCACCACCCCAGTCATACGTGGAAACCACATCAAGATCTTCAAAAGCAACAAACTATCCAGCATCAATATAGCTCTTTGCATTGGAAAAGAAAAAATGGCCCAAAACATACATGAAAAAGGAAATTGCTACTCTATGAGAAAGGGTGTTATCATTTTCAGCCGCAACCAACTTGTCTTATAAGAAATATAAACTTAAATATTTAATGGTAATTGAATTTGATACACACGACGGAGCTTTCGGACTGAGCGTGACATCTTTGATATCCGGAAATATATGCTCACGAACATATTCAAACTGGTACTTCCCAGAATCATATGGAATGTCTGTCCCATCTCCGATACTCAGTCCAATCAACATGACCCAATCTAGGGGTGAATCCCATCTCACCAAATGGGAAGTGAAATGTGTTTGTTGTATCCCAAAACCGCTCGACAATATAATCAACCATTGAATGTTGGGTTTCCATACATTGTATGTTCAGTAAATATTGTCATCCCGCCTTTTCTATAATATATTTAGCTCTAGGACAGTATTGTGAAATAGTTTGATAGTGATGAATTACCGATGCTAGACATCCACGATTTTGATACTTTAATTTCTGCTCCCCTGTAAAGGTAATGTCTGTACTAGCGTGCGGTTTATCATCTTCCAGTACAGGAAACCGCCCTAACCGGGAAATATCAACCTCCTTAACTGTACCAGTAGAGATTAAATTGTAATCCTCTTCAGAATTCTTGTTCGTCTTCACGCGACCACTAAACCGCGAAGTTAGTTTGTTTAGCATCTGTGCACACACAAGATACATGCAATTTCATTATTAACATGGATACCCTAATTTTGTCCATTTTTTTATAAATACAATCTCAAAAATTTTAAAACCCAATTTCATATTTACCCAATATTACATACAACATAAATATTCAGAATTACCCAAATCACTCTAAAATACTATCCAAAATTTTTTAAAACCCAATTTCATATTTACCCAATATTACATACAACATAAATATTCAAAATTACCCAAATCACTCTAAAATACTATCTAAAAATTTATAAAACCCAATTTCATATTTACCCAATATTACGTACAACATACATATTCAAAATTACCAAAATCACACAAAAATACTATCTCAAAATTTTTAAAACCCAATTTCATATTTACCCAATATTACATACAACATACATATTAAAAATTACCAAATCACACAAAAATACTATCTCAAAATTTAAAAACCCAATTTCATATTTACCCAATATTTACATATTGAAATTACCCAAATCACAAATTACTACCAACAATTTTTAAAATTTTTATGATTTCACCGAAATATACATACAACATATATACATAATCAAAAATACTATCAAAATTTTTTAAAAATCCAATTCATATTTATCCAAATATACATACATATTCAAAATTACCCACATACCAACTTTCTAACAACCAATTTAAACAAACTAATTAAAATCATACCTAATTAAACCATACAAAAAATTAAAACCTAATTTTAACAAAAAAATGAAAATAAAATACATCAAAATAACACAAACTCACCTTATATTAGCAGAGACTAATGAAATTTTCTTTTCTCCTTCTTCCCTTTTCTTCTCCTTTTCTTCTCCTTCTCTTCTCCTCTTCTTCTTCTCCGCTTCTTCCCCGCCTCTTCTTTCTGTACAGCTGAAACATAGAAGTAGAGAAGTCGGCTGAATTTAAATTTTTATTACACTATCGGGTACGCGTGTTGGGAGCGCGTGTGTAGAACGGGCGGAGATTATATCAACGCCCGTTATGGGACGGTGATTAACCCCTCCGCCCGATCAAATTCACCGAGGGTACATTATATGTCCGCCCTTTTTCGGGCGAACCTAATACTTCCGCCCCATGGGGCGGACCTAATATCAACGCCCGCTAGCCAGGCGTTGATTATATCTCCGCCCGTTGAGCGGCGTTGATATAATTTCCGCCCCATATCGGGCGTTCATTATATCCCCGCTTCTGTTGGGCGTTGATTATACATTCGCTTCGTCGTGGGGCGTTCATTATATAACCGCTCCACTAAATATCCTCGCCTCGCGTAGCGTCTCACCTCAGACCAAACTCATATTTGGTCGTTGGATTTGATCTTTCCTCTTTGGTTTTGATCGCACCATTGTCGATGCTCTAAGGCCCCTTTTTATGGGTGTAGCAAACCAAAGAATTTTCCATTTAAACATCCATTATGTAGGGGGAAAACTGGAAAAATGGCCTGGCTAAGTGGAAAATCTACCACTTAGCCAGGCCAGGTCAGGTTTTCATCGAGCTCGACCGCTCGGTCCAGTTTACACCGGTAGGTGTTTACTGCACCGCTATCAGTTTTGTAAGACCGGCCGGTTTAGTTTGCACCGCTGAGTATAATCTGATCCAATGACTATAATTTTTCCCCACTATAAATGCCATATTCCTCTACCATTTTAACTCTCACCTTCTTCTTATTTTCTTAGTTTTTACAATGGCTCAAGATTTGTGTATGGCTTAGTTCATAGAAGAGGAACATGCGGCCGAAAATCAAAGAGTCGGACTTCGATCTAGTGTGGAAAATGAATTAAGAAGAGCAAATAGTTGGAGAGTTGCACAACAACTCAATTTTAGCACGTTGGAAGATGAATGCATCTGCAGGAATTATGTTTTCTACACTAATCATCTGATCGTTGATGGCGCATTATGCCTAATTCTGTTTTGGGAACGCGTTTTAATGAAATTTGAAGAAGAAACAACGAACCTCTACAATCGGAATTCGTTGGGGTTGGGTGCTCGGTTCTCCATAATTTCCAGGAATGTTAACAAGTATATTGGTATGATAAGAGAAGATGCTCGAAACATGAGAAATGGTGAAACCCTGGCGGAGATTGATCAAATATGTCGTGCAAAGTGGCTGCGTGATAACGAAGAGAAGTTCCGATATGCAAGTTGTTATGAAATCTTAAAAGTGTTCCCCCAATTTAATCTAGCTTATCAATTTTAAGTTCTTAATTATAACTTATGTAGAAAACTTTAAATGAAGATTATTATTTATCAAATAAAATGCAATTACATTAACGATTTAAACAAACCACGAAATAACGACTAACAAAAACAACTAAGAAAAACTCTCAAACTAACGATTACCACCAAATACATAATCCCCTAAGCCTGTTGGATCTTGTGAAAACTCATTATATGGACTCTGAGATGGTGGTTGAGTAGCATCAGGTGAGTCATAACCTTGAAATAGCAACAGAGGCATTGCAGGTGCTTAAAACGATGAAATGCTGAACTTGTTGGGGTATAAATCACGGATTTCCTAAATGCATCCAAATTGATGTGTGCACTACCAAGAGTAAGTACAGGACCTTGAGGAATGAAACCAAGAGGAGACTGGAAATCCGTCTCCAAGTTTGCTGTTGTTGGTGGTATCTGAGTCTCTTCCACCATAGTATCTTCCATCGGAGTGTCATGACAACCTCTACGAATTCCACTTGCACGACTTCCATTTGGAGTCTCAGGCAATTCATAACTCAATTCATCCCTCAAAGCCTGCATCTGACTCAAGTGAAAATTGCGGAATTGATAGGTAAAATGCGCATATTTGTTCAACTCGGTCTGATACTCTTCTTTTATTGCATCCACAACATCGTATGGATAGCTCTGCTATATACCTTCACTAGTAAGTGGAACTTTAATAGCATCTCCACTCGGTGATAAAGTCTGGACTTCCCAAGATAATGGAGACATATGTGACTCCACTTGAGTGCTAGGGTACGTACATGGTTCGCCCGTCCGTGGTGGGGGTTGGGATGGAAGATTTGTAAGTGGCAAATTTCCAATTGCTAGAAAGTCCACACTACCGAAGTTTTGTGGATGAACAACAATATTTATCTTGCATACCTTTTGGAACCAACTGCGGTAATCACAGTCATTTTCTGGTGCATAAATGCGTAGATGTTACACTAGATCCAACTAGTTTCCTAACATTAGCGAACTCGTGCTCTTTATCATGAATACATACGATATCACTATATGCAACAGATTTTCCATTTTCCTTCTTGTTTCTTTTCCTTTGTCTTTCTTTTTTGGAATTCATTTTTAAAAAATCGCTCTGGTCTGCTCTCAAGAGAAGGGAAAAAAGAATTTTTTGTTTTGTGAATGAAAACTGATAGAAACAAGGGTATTTATAGGCGGCAGAGCACCGACCGTGAACGGTAGATATTACACCGCTAGCGGTGTAATCTACACCTGGAGGTCGCTACAAAACCTTTAGCGGTGTAGTCTCGACCGCTAGGTGGAAACTCGACCGCTTATTCATTTCCCCATAGTGGCGTGCACCATTTGCCAGTCCACCTGGCATGACAAAATAACAAATATACTCGTTACCATAGGAACCTGCCTAAACATTGGGTCTTGAGGGCTCACAAAATGACAAAATTGGGTCATGAAATAGTAATCAACAAAATCCCATATCCAACTATTTTTTGTAGTGACTAAATTACATTCAATGAATTATAAATTTAAATTTATTACCTTTTCCTTCTCTTTTCATTCATAAATCATGATGGAGATGATGATTATAATTCCATCATGATGAAGATTACGATCGTATAAAAAAAAACTTAATTTTTATCTTCTCCTTCTCTTTTCATTTATAAATCATGATGAAGATGAGGATCATAAAAATATCCTATTATTCTTCTTTCTCTCTTCTTATTCTCCGTCGCGATGAAGAAGACGATCACAAAAAGAAAAAACTTAGAAAATTCATCATTTATTTTTACTTTTAAAAACTCCCAAATTCGAACTATAAGCTAACCTACGGTTGGGAAAATTCGTACAACTTACGGTATGGAAGTATGATTTTTTCAAACAGTAGGATTTTTGAACCCTGAATATACGGTTTGGAGTTCTTAACTCCACACCGTAGATGACTTACGGTGGGGTTTCCCAACCGTACGCATTTTTTTTTGTGTGTGTTTATCAAGTCATCTTCTGCTTACGGTGAAAACATAAAAATTAGGGTTTCAACTTTGTAGAAATAAACAACTACAACCTTGGGCTAGTTATGAGCAAGCCAGAATTAGAGTTGGGTAGGCCGATACTTGTCGGTTAGTTTAAGCCGGAAGTTAGTATTTTTCCGGTATTTTCCGGGCCACGACATAATCTCTGCCGTTGAACCCAAAATTGATCTCAACCGTCTTTTTTTGATTATAGACACCACCTTTCTTTGGAACATTGATTACGACTAAGATGGATTTCACATAGATTAAAGCAGGTGGGGTGTGTTCTGGTTAGTAAAGAGCCAACACGGAAAATTACAACTCGATTCGGATTGAGTTGTGGACGATATTAAAGAAATCAAATTTCAAAAAAATGATACCAGTTGGCATTTTCCAATCAACATAAATTAAAACCGGTTGTTAATCTACCAGCATTTATGCCAGTACAGTTCATCGGACCCATTGTTTTCTTGTACCTACTACTAATCCTTATCCTCAGCCATTAGGTTATCCTAATCCGTTTCCTACCTTCCAGAAGATTCCTAACCCCGTTAGAAAATAACGTCGTTATCAAGTATTCTAAGTCGGTTCCCAAATTGGACCCGGTTCCGTCACAAAAGTCCATATAAAAACACCTCGACCGCTTCAATTTTCTTCAACTAAATTTCCTATCTGCTTCGCCCGAAACTCTTTTCTCCGTTTCCAATTAAAACGCGTTTCAATTGTTCTTGCTCCGTCTTTCTGATATAAGGTATGCAACCGATCGATCTCTGCCTCTCTCTAACATGAATTAGGGTTTTCTTTCTTTTTGATATGGTGTTGATTTTGGATTTCAGTTCAGTATTTAGGTTTCTTTGATTTTCTTAATATCTCAATTTTATTATGTATTTTCCTCTAGTTTTAATCAGATTTAGATCTGATTATGTTATTTGAGGTGATTTGATTTGTGTTTAGCTGGATTTAATGGTTATTATTGTTATATTCTGATACTAGATTATGAAGCGGTTGTTCTGTTGCTAGTATGATTCATATGGATTGCTTAGATAAGATTTAGATGCAAATATTTGTCAGAATTGTTATAATAGAGGCTTGAAAATCGACATATAGAGCTTTATTGTTATTTTTTATGATTTTAATGTTGATCATCTTAGGTTCTGATTTGAACAATAGTATCAGATTAGGGTCTGTTTTGGTTTTATGAGCATCTGATCATTGACATAATAATTTGAATTGTTTTCTCATATGCCATTAACTTAGGCTGAGGTTTGACTATTTCTATCCATAGACTACAAAGTGCTGTTTTGGATTACTTATATATTGAATTGTTTTCTTTTTTTTTATAGATTTATATTTAATTTTTATTGTTCAATGCAGATGCAAATATTTGTGAAAACTTTAACTGGTAAGACCATTACCCTTGAGGTCGAAAGCTCCGACACCATTGACAATGTTAAAGCCAAGATCCAAGATAAGGAAGGAATTCCCCCAGATCAACAGAGATTGATCTTTGCTGGTAAACAGCTCGAAGATGGTCGTACCCTTGCCGACTACAACATTCAAAAGGAATCAACACTTCACCTTGTTCTTCGTCTGCGTGGTGGTATGCAGATTTTTGTGAAGACCCTTACTGGAAAAACCATTACCCTTGAAGTTGAAAGCTCTGACACAATTGACAATGTGAAAGCCAAGATTCAAGACAAGGAGGGAATTCCTCCAGACCAGCAGAGGTTAATTTTCGCAGGCAAGCAACTCGAAGATGGGAGAACTCTTGCTGATTACAACATTCAGAAAGAATCTACTCTCCATCTTGTCCTTCGACTCCGTGGTGGTATGCAAATCTTTGTGAAGACCCTTACTGGAAAGACCATTACCCTTGAAGTTGAAAGCTCTGATACAATCGATAATGTCAAGGCAAAAATTCAAGACAAGGAAGGAATTCCTCCAGACCAGCAGAGATTGATTTTTGCGGGCAAGCAACTTGAAGATGGTCGTACACTTGCTGATTACAATATTCAGAAGGAGTCTACCCTTCACTTGGTGTTGCGTCTCAGAGGAGGAATGCAAATTTTTGTTAAGACCTTGACTGGAAAGACTATAACCTTAGAGGTGGAGAGTTCTGACACAATTGATAATGTGAAGGCCAAGATTCAGGACAAGGAAGGCATTCCTCCAGACCAGCAGAGATTGATTTTTGCAGGCAAGCAATTGGAAGATGGAAGAACCTTAGCTGATTATAATATTCAGAAGGAGTCGACACTTCACTTGGTTCTTCGTCTACGTGGTGGTATGCAGATTTTTGTCAAGACCCTCACTGGGAAGACGATCACTTTGGAGGTCGAGAGTTCCGATACTATTGACAATGTGAAAGCAAAGATTCAAGACAAGGAGGGGATTCCACCTGATCAGCAGAGGCTGATTTTTGCTGGCAAACAACTAGAAGATGGAAGAACTCTAGCTGATTATAACATTCAGAAAGAATCCACTCTTCACCTTGTCCTCCGTCTTCGTGGTGGTGATTATTGAAAGATTGTTGACATTTGTGGTGGTCCTCTCCAGTAGGCAGAATATCTTTTAAATTCTTATCTCATCTTTCTTCTGTTGAAACTATGCTATGTTTGCTGCTTTATCATCTGTTGGCACTGTAATGAGGTATTTGCAGTTGCTTGGTTTGATGTTTGGTTGATTGAATTTGTGAACTATTAGTGTGCTTCTTTGTGATTGGATTTCGTGGTGCATGGGCAGTCATTCCTGCAATTGCCCAAGAAAACAAGTGCTGGCTGTGGAAGTCCTTCCAGTTTCAAGGCACACTACTTTTTGAGGACACCAGGCTGGTGCTAAAGACTTTGAGCTTAAATCATCTGTTTTTCCTAGAACGATTTTTTGGGGACCAGCTTTTCTTTGAGGGGACCATTGTTTTATAAGGCCATTTACCCTATACTTATAAGGGGTGTCTTAAAATGTAGACATCGCTGATTTGTCTCATAACCTAATTGAGATTATAACTAAACTAATAACTACCAAAATATAAATTTAACCTAAACTAATCTATTAATAAAAAAAACAAATTCACTTTCTTGTTCCGCAGCCGCTGAAACTGTTTTGGGAGAGAAAATAAACATTTCTCCTTCCTTTAAACATCACCTTCATCGATTAATCGTCGATTCACAAAATTTCCATCGTCGATTAATCAATCGACTATATAAATGGTTCTTCGAAAGAAAACCAATCGATTCTCAGGAACAGGTCCCTCATTATGACGTCTAGCTAATCAAGCAAATCAAATTGAGGAAGAACTAGAACCGGAAGGAAAACAACTGATTCGGCGTAACAGTCGCAAGAACAACACTGATTCTTCCATGGGACCGAATCGCAGGTACTTCTCGACAAACCCATTACTTTTACTTCGATTTTCATCAGTTCAATTAGATAGAAATCATCAAAATAGGGTTTTTATGGAGGTTACAGTGATGTGTTCGGTTAGAACGCATTTTTTTCTACCCTAGTTTATCAACCGAACTCCTAGATATGATGAACACGAAGAACAGTTCGGTAGTTTCGCAAATTAATGTTGAATTGCCATTTAACCGAACTCTAAGCATATTACCAAAACAAAAAAAAAAAAAATCCATGCAACCGAACTGTTTTGTTTTTGCCAAACTTCTTAGTACCCAAATAACCGAACTCTAGCAACTCTGTTCGGTAGTTTCGCATAAATGTTAAAAACTGTCATGTAACCGAACTGTTCTTTTTTTCCCCTATTTGTTTGAAACTGTAATGTTACCGAACCCTACCCATATTTCAACAGAAAAACAAAATTATCCACATTACCGAACTCTAGCAACTCTGTTCGGTTGTTTCACATATATGTTAAAAACTTCCATCCAATCGAACTCGACCCGTATTACAAAAGAAAAAAATATTTCCATGTAACCGAACTGTTCTTTTTTCCCCTATATGTTTAGTACCCATACAACCGAACGTTTTCCAATCTGTTCGGTTGTTTCGCAATTTTTTGTGAAACTTTTACGTTACCGAACGATACCTGTATTTCAAAAGAAAAACAAAATTTTCAACCGAACTCTGTCCAATATGTTCGGTTTGTTAGCAAAAAAACCTTCACAAACCGAACTGTTGGCTGATTACATATATATGTGGAGTTCGGTTTTATCGCAAAAATTCTTGAGTAACCGAACTGTACCCTGTAACATGATTTTTTTCTTGAGTTGTTTTTTTTCCGTGAATTATTCCTTATTTCTTTTGTTTTTTTGTTTAGTAGCAAAAGTAAGAAATTGAACAAACCATTACCGGAAGATTTGAGAACTCTCACGCCTAGAGGGAAAGTACACTGTGGTGCCGGCAAGTGTGGGACAAAAAATGCGAAGTATGGAGCTGGGTCATTACCGGGTGTTGTCATCCAAGACGATGTCAACAGAGATAATGTTGACAGTATAATCCAACAAGTTAATGGTGAGATTGTGGAAGAGATTGGCAATCAAGGAGGAGAAGAGGAACCGGTTGAAGATGAGGAAGATGGATAAAATGAAGATGAAGAAGCAGTAGAGGAAGACTCGGATGAAGAGGAAGTTCAGCAGGAACAAGTCAAGAAAATACCTAGAAAGGCAACCCATTTAGCATGATTTATGGTGTATTGTTTATCAAATGCATCTTTCGCATCCGCTTTTTTATATTCCGGTAGCTTATTTATATCTTCCAATCCTATCCGCTTAGGTGGACAAAGTTGAGGCTTACACCTATTCATCACATTGCACCATATATGAAATGTACAAAGCATATTATGTGCCAATGGGAAGACTTTCTCTATTGCGTTCATCAATGCTACCTCATTGTCCGTCACGATAACCCCGGGGATATCATCATCTCGGTAGATCGCCTTCACTTGTTGTACGCCCAAGTGTAACTTGGTTCTTGTTCGTCCTTTAGAAAACAAAAAGCAACGGTAAACGGTGACTTCGTCGACGTACGACCAACAATGTTCAACAATGGCATCTCGTATTTGTTTGTCTTGTAAGTGCAATCCATTATAAGAACTTCATGGAAGGATTGAGCCAATTGAACACTCTTCGGATGAGCAATGAAGAGATGAGTTATTTCTTCTTCCGGGCCTACCTTCTTTTGAACCGCGTAGCCTTTCTCTTGAGACAAAAAAAATAATTGTTGCATTACTTGTCTATCCTTCCATTCATTCCTTTTAATTGTCTCAATTGCATTGTAAATGGTGGACAAAGATGATACGTTATCCGGTTATCTTCCTTTAATAAGCGAAGCATAACAGAAGGTGGAATAATCATTTTCCTATACTTAGCAATTTTTCCATTTCTTGAGAAGTCAGCCTTGCGGCCATTGCATATCCTTCAAGATCTTCCGGACGAGGGTGGTTGTGACGACCTACCACCTTATCCATAGATAGAAACCATTTCTTCGGTAATTTTCTCTTGATAAATACTAGCTTAAACGAGCATTTAATTTTCTTTGAGCATGTTGTGTTCTTCCTCGTCGTTTTTCCTTTATACTCATAACCCTTCCTGTTGTGACTAACATCGGGATCTCCACTTCTCTCACAAACCAATTCAAAACGAGTTTGGCTTTGTTTTTCATTCAAAACTAACACGCACTTGACTCTCTTAGCATGTTCTCTAGCCTAATTCTTCGCATCAATAGGTAAGTCAAATACCAACTCATTAGCATAGTGATGAGATGTATCTTCGAACAACATATTAACCGGAGAAGGTTGATCAACCATTGGTATAGGTTGGAATTCCATCTACAAGAAATGTAACAACCTCAATTGGAATTACACTAGAGTTCGGTTACCTGTAATTTTATCGCAACAACCGAACAACTAACAAAAACAAACCTGGATCTCGAAATTTTTTTTGGTTCGTTAAGTTCGGTTATTTATGCTGTTGTTTTGAGTTTGCGAAACAACCGAACTTAATACTCTTAGTATAGTCTTATATTAAGCAACGTTCGATTATATAGGTCGTAACCATGCAGTTTGCGAAACAAACGAACTTCGTACAGTAAGTTAATTCTTATTTTTACCAACCGAACTCTAGGTTTGGTTCATAAAGCAAAGTTGACATGTAACCGAACAAATTAAAGAAACAATGTTTGGAACTTCAGATTTTTTTTTGGTTCGTTAAGTTCGGTTGTTTATGCTATTTTTTCGAGTTTGCGAAACAACCAAACTTAATACTCTTAGTATACCCTTATATTATGCAAAGTTCGGTTATATAGGTCGTAACCTGATGAGTGCCAAATATTGTATATATTTATCCCTTTTTGTTGGCATTTAACTCATCTTTTGCGCATTAATTCTACATTTTATCCCATATTCTGTATTTTCATTGTTTTCAAGAATAAATAATTTTCTTAATTAATTTTGCATTTTTAGGTACTAAATAAATCCTGGTTATCTCACGGAGCGAAAAGAGCAAAGGAACGGCAAAGACTCTCGATAGGAGGAAGCGAAGAATGATGTTTGCAAGAGCCGGATCAACTAGAAGTGGGCTTGAAGAAGGAAGAATTGTTCTTAAAGAAGATATGGGCTTGGAATACCCAAGGCCCAAAACCCTTACCCAAATCCATTTCCATTATCCATACCCATTTCCATGAGAGCCGTCAGATCGGATCCATCTTGTCATCCAACGGTCGCCTCATCATTGTGCATCAAAATCCGAAGCTCCTGTCAAACACTATAGTACCTAACTCCATCTGAAGCCGTCAGTTTTGTTGTGTCTCATCATCCAACGGTCGTTCCTATCGCACTGTTGGATCATTCCATCACCTTTTCATCTTACGCTTTCGCTTCGCTGACCATCAACCTTTGATACATCCGCCTCACACCCTAGCATCAGAAACCTATACCCCTAACCAAACAGACCCTTCTTCTCCATCGGGTTCTTCTTCCCAAATCAATTTTCCCCAAAACCAGCTCCTCCTTCCACCCGACCATGGAAGCCTGCAACTGCTGCTCCTCGAGCTTCACTACACCCCTCTCCGCCTCTACCAAAACCCGTACGCACCACAGTTTTCTCTCCCTAGCCTAGTCGTTTCCCCAAACCCACATCTCTCTGACCTAGGTGTGGAGTTGATGAAACAACTCGAGCTAGGGTTGCAGTATATCAATTGGAGCAGGAAGAGCATCAGAGGGACATCAAGGAGCATGGGTCGAGCAGAATTCACACATGGGTGAGAGAATTTGATTTTCCCCAAATCAATTTAGGGTTTTCAAAATTAGGGTTTTTAGAAATTAGGAATTTGATGTAAGCTATAAATAGAAACTGATGTAGGATGTTAAAACGGTTCTTGGGTCATCCTAGTTCCCCCTAATTGGGTTAATTTGATTTTTCAATTTCAATTTCAATTATACTGTCATCACTTGTTCTTCACTGTTAAACCATGTTGTGTATGTTAATGTTCTTGTAATTCCCCTGTTTGACTCACATGTTCTTGTTTTGAGTCTTAATGCTTGACAAACATGAAAACTCCTGACTCCAGCATGTTCTAGCTCTCTTGCTAGGGACTTGATGAAGCCCTAGCCCTGTTGTGTAGTTATTATTGAATGATTAAGCAAGTTTGAATGAACTTAGTTTAGTGACAGATCACTTTCACAATGTATGCCAAGTATACTTTGTAGTTAGGTTCATGAGCTGTTGATAAGCTGCAACTTAAGCTGAATTCATATGTCTTTTGACTAATTGTACCTTAGAAAGACAGTTAGTACTTTGGAAAGAATACCATAGTTGTGTTTAACATGTCTATAGGAGAATGCATAGCTTAAGCTAGGGTGAATTCAATCCCCTAGTTCTCACTCATTCCCCACTGTTCTTCATTCCCATCCACAGTTTCTCTCCCATGTTCTGTTTTAGTAAGTTTTAGCTCCTATCATATTTGCATTTTACTTATTGTTTTACTTCAACACAACAATCTCACTCCATCCTCAATGCTCACTGTTTTGTAAATGCTTCTGTTTAGTGTCAAGTAAATGCTTCTGTTTTGTAACTGCTCACTGTTTGTTTCCCCTCATGCTCACTGTGGTGTCTTAACATCACAATCTTTACTTGTTTCACACACTCACTATCCATTATTCATCTTGCCTCACTGTCAGTTGCTGTTGCTTCAACTGTCAGTGTTGAACTTGCTTCAACTGTCACTTTTGTTGTTCTTGTTTAAAGTCTCATGATTAGTAATCTGCCCTGGTTAGTGTAATCAGTTAGAAATTGGTTACAATAAGAAAAATAGCACTTGCACCCCCTTGTCCCTGTGGAACTGACCTGTGCTTGCCCTGTGTTGCTTGCCGACACTGTGCACTTGCAGTTAGAATTTTTAGGATCATTTCGAGTCCTACCAAGTTTTTGGCGCCGCTGCCGGGGACTCGGTTGCGGCGCAATTGCTCTTTCTTTCTTTTGGGTTGTTACTGAACTCTGCTTGCTGTAACTCCTATGCTTGCTTGCTGATTTTGCTTGCTGTAACTCCTGTTGAGTTGTTGCTAAGTCTGCCACTGAACTGCTGCTGCTGCCTGAAATCTGCTGTGGTGCTGTTGAAAATCTGTTGCTGCTGCCCTGCCTGCACTGAACTGAACCACCTGCTGCCCTGCCTTGCTGCAAGCCCTGAACTGAACCACCTGGTGCTGCTGGTGCTCTTGTGCTGCTGTGGTGCTCCTGCTGGTGCCAGGCCAAGAATCCTGTGAGCTTCTGCACCTGTTGCTGCTGATCTGCTCCTGCTGCAAAGCCCTGAGCTGGTGAGCCTGCTGAAGACCAAGCCCAACAGGACTGTGCTGCTGAGGAAAAAAATCACAAGCCAATCAGTAGCAAATCACAAGCCCAACTGGGCCTGCTGAAGTTGCTGTCAAGCTTAACAATTTGAACCAAAGCCCAACTGGGCTGTAAGCTGCAGAGGTGAACCAAAGCCCAACTGGGCCTCAGAAAAGCCAAAGCTTAGGATGATCCAAAGCCCAACTGGGCTTTTGCAACCTAACTGAGCAGCTGGGCTGTGCTTAAGCAAGTAAGCCTAAACCCATTAAGAGAACCCAACCTGTGGGCTTCCATTTTTAATTGTGGGCTTGTAATATTAAAGCCAATTTTTGGGCTTTTTATTTTCTGTTGGGTTTGTAATTAATTTTTGTGGGCTTGTTTGTTTAATTTGTGGGCTTGTATTTAATTTTTGTGAGCTTGTTTAATTTGGACTGGTATTTTGTATTCTGGGTTTTTAAACCCAGCTGAGCTTGTAACCGATTGTGGGCTTGTTTCCACTCAAGAGTGGACCTCGAAACCAAAGTTTTAAAACAAACGTCGGGCCTTAACCAACTGGGCCAAATTAAACTTTCAAAATTAAAACTTAGTGTTTCGTGGGCCGCAGCCTTCCTCCCATTCCATTAGAGGACCAACAGTGGGCTTGCTCCCAAATTCAAAAAAAAAAAGAAAAAAAGAAAACAAATTTATTTTCTTAAATAAATATTTTCTCTCCCATTCAAAAATCAAAAATTTCTCCCATAAAAACCAAAGTTTTCCAAATGTTTCCCTAAAAACCAAAATTTTTCTTTTTCCCATCAAAACCAAATGTCTCCCGACAAAACCAAATTTTTCCCAAAAAGTCCAATCCCATTAAAAACCAAATTTTCTTGTAGATAATGTGTTAGTTCAATTTCCTTTTGTATATATTTTGTGCTCATCCATTGTGACTCTGAATATGTTGGAGTTTTGCCTTGGATAACGGAGTTTTAATTCTGCTTTCGCCGAAATCGGGTATTCTCTCTCCTTTTACTCTACTCAGCATGTCCCTTTCCATATGTTGCATTTTAATTCTTTCCATATTTTTAAACATTCAGGACAATGTTTAGTTTAGGTTTGGGGGTATAGAGTAGATACCACGATAATATGCCATAATTGAAAACAAAACTCCATCTTTTTGAAAAAATTGAAAAATTCCAAAAAAAATTGAAAAATCAAAATAAAAAATTTAAAAATTGAAAAAAACAAAACATAAAAATGGAGCTCATTTACCTTGAAATGTTGACTCTTGTGCAAATATGTAATTATTAGGAGTCTTAGTCTAGATATTTAGGCACCCTGATTCTAGCACAATTCACATAGTGATAAGAAATTTGCACACGCACGATCTACCAATACATGTATGGCCTCGATCTTCAAGGTGTTTGATAGGAAGTTACGATTGCCAATCACTTTAGAATACTGAACGAAACTTGACTAGCTTGTTCTTTGGTTGGTTGGGATAGAAGATGGAGGTTACATTAAGAAAAACAACCATCGAATTTAACTGGGTGCATCAAAAAGGGCTACCTCTTGCAAAGTGTCATGTAATTTTTTGTTTCTTTTTGTTATGTATCAAAAGTGCTACCTTATGTAAAAATCAGTATCATTTGTCAAAAAAAAAAAAAAATAAAAAATAAAAAAAAAATCAAGTATTTATCAATTCCATCATCTCTTGTTCCAAAAATAAAAAGAGAATAGTCAATGTAAATAAGAGTCATGTAAATAGTCATCTTTTGTTGTTTCATTGTAATAAGCAAGGAGGGTGTATGCCATTGATGTACAACGCGAGTAATTGTGAAATACCTCCAACTCATTCACAATTCTCGTAAAGTCCGGACAGCTAGCTAGATTTCGACCTCAGTTCTTAGCCTGAGAAACTATCTCTTGGTGATTAGTAGTCATAACTTCAGATCTTTCTTTACACATGTGTAGATACACTTTACACTCTTATCACATGTCTTTTTTTTGTTATCAGTGCTAGGATTGTGCCTTTGATAGCTAGATTGACATCTCCATTTTGCTGTGAGCTTAACTGTTTTGCACATGTCACATTTGATGGAATCTGAGCTTATATTTTGACCTAGGTTTTGTAGGCACACCTCTGGTAAACCTTCACGAGACTTCAACTCGTCCACTAGGGACACTTAGTGGTTTAAAAGGCTTAGTGCATACGCTAAATGCATTCGAGAGACCAGCGACAATGGTATAGTTAGGATTTCCTTAGTTTGTTTTTACTTGAGGACAAGTAAAATTCAGGTTTGGGGGTATTTGATGAGTGCCAAATATTGTATATATTTATCCCTTTTTGTTGGCATTTAACTCATCTTTTGCGCATTAATTCTACATTTTATCCCATATTCTGTGTTTTCGTTGTTTTCAAGAATAAATAATTTTCTTAATTAATTTTGCATTTTTAGGTACTAAATAAATCCTGGTTATCTCACGGAGCGAAAAGAGCAAAGGAACGGCAAAGACTCTCGATAGGAGGAAGCGAAGAATGATGTTTGCAAGAGCCGGATCAACTAGAAGTGGGCTTGAAGAAGGAAGAATTGTTCTTAAAGAAGATATGGGCTTGGAATACCCAAGGCCCAAAACCCTTACCCAAATCCATTTCCATTATCCATACCCATTTCCATGAGAGCCGTCAGATCGGATCCATCTTGTCATCCAACGGTCGCCTCATCATTGTGCATCAAAATCCGAAGCTCCTGTCAAACACTATAGTACCTAACTCCATCTGAAGCCGTCAGTTTTGTTGTGTCTCATCATCCAACGGTCGTTCCTATCGCACTGTTGGATCATTCCATCACCTTTTCATCTTACGCTTTCGCTTCGCTGACCATCAACCTTTGATACATCCGCCTCACACCCTAGCATCAGAAACCTATACCCCTAACCAAACAGACCCTTCTTCTCCATCGGGTTCTTCTTCCCAAATCAATTTTCCCCAAAACCAGCTCCTCCTTCCACCCGACCATGGAAGCCTGCAACTGCTGCTCCTCGAGCTTCACTACACCCCTCTCCGCCTCTAACAAAACCCGTACGCACCACAGTTTTCTCTCCCTAGCCTAGTCGTTTCCCCAAACCCACATCTCTCTGACCTAGGTGTGGAGTTGATGAAACAACTCGAGCTAGGGTTGCAATACATCAATTGGAGCAGGAAGAGCATCAGAGGGACATCAAGGAGCATGGGTCGAGCAGAATTCACACATGGGTGAGAGAATTTGATTTTCCCCAAATCAATTTAGGGTTTTCAAAATTAGGGTTTTTAGAAATTAGGAATTTGATGTAAGCTATAAATAGAAACTGATGTAGGATGTTAAAAGGGTTCTTGGGTCATCCTAGTTCCCCCTAATTGGGTTAATTTGATTTTTCAATTTCAATTTCAATTATACTGTCATCACTTGTTCTTCACTGTTAAACCATGTTGTGTATGTTAATGTTCTTGTAATTCCCCTGTTTGACTCACATGTTCTTGTTTTGAGTCTTAATGCTTGACAAACATGAAAACTCCTGACTCCAGCATGTTCTAGCTCTCTTGCTAGGGACTTGATGAAGCCCTAGACCTGTTGTGTAGTTATTCTTGAATGATTAAGCAAGTTTGAATGAACTTAGTTTAGTGACAGATCACTTTCACAATGTATGCCAAGTATACTTTTTAGTTAGGTTCATGAGCTGTTGATAAGCTGCAACTTAAGCTGAATTCATATGTCTTTTGACTAATTGTACCTTAGAAAGACAGTTAGTACTTTGGAAAGAATACCATAGTTGTGTTTAACATGTCTATAGGAGAATGCATAGCTTAAGCTAGGGTGAATTCAATCCCCTAGTTCTCACTCATTCCCCACTGTTCTTCATTCCCATC
Source organism: Papaver somniferum (assembly GCF_003573695.1). NCBI lineage: Eukaryota > Viridiplantae > Streptophyta > Magnoliopsida > Ranunculales > Papaveraceae > Papaver > Papaver somniferum. Next base: position 3,289,796 of record NC_039363.1, read on the forward strand.
CACAGTTTCTCTCCCATGTTCTGTTTTAGTAAGTTTTAGCTCCTATCATATTTGCATTTTACTTATTGTTTTACTTCAACACAACAATCTCACTCCATCTTCAATGCTCACTGTTTTGTAAATGCTTCTGTTTAGTGTCAAGTAAATGCTTCTGTTTTGTAACTGCTCACTGTTTGTTTCCCCTCATGCTCACTGTGGTATCTTAACATCACAATCTTTACTTGTTTCACACACTGCCACAATCTTCTTATTTCACCATTTCCACCTCACTGTTCACTGCCCCTAGGAACAAGTTAGCAAAGGAAGCAAGAAACCAAAAATAGCAAATAAGCCCACCTTGTCCCTGTGGAACTGACCTGTGCTTTCCCTGTGTTGCTTGCCGACACTGTGCACTTGCAGTTAGAATTTTTAGGATCATTTCTAGTCCTACCAAGTTTTTGGCGCCGCTGTCGGGGACTCGGTTGCGGCGCAATTGCTCTTTCTTTCTTTTGGGTTGTTACTGAACTCTGCTTGCTGTAACTCCTATGCTTGCTTGCTGATTTTGCTTGCTGTAACTCCTGTTGAGTTGTTGCTAAGTCTGCCACTGAACTGCTGCTGCTGCCTGAAATCTGCTGTGGTGCTGTGGTGCTGTTGAAAATCTGTTGCTACTGCCCTGCCTGCACTGAACTGAACCACCTGCTGCCCTGCCTTGCTGCAAGCCCTGAACTGAACCACCTGCTGTTGCTGTTGCTGCTGCTGATGCTCTTGTGCTGCTGTGGTGCTCCTGCTGGTGCCAGGCCAAAAACCCTGTGAGCTGTTGCACCTGTTGCTGAACCAAAGCTGCTGCACCTGGTGCCAGGCCAACTGACCCTGTGCACTTGCAGCTTTGCTGAACCAAAGCCCAACTGGGCTGTAAGCTGCAGAAGGTGAAGAAAGTGAACCAAAGCCCAACTGGGCTGTAAGCTGCACAAGTTGAACAAAGCCCAACTGGGCCTCAGAAAAGCCAAAGCTTAGGATGATCCAAAGCCCAACTGGGCTTTTGCAACCTAACTGAGCAGCTGGGCTGTGCTTAAGCAAGTAAGCCTAAACCCATTAAGAGAACCCAACCTGTGGGCTTCCATTTATAATTTGTGGGCTTGTAATAATTTTTGTTTTTTTTTATTTTTTTTTATTTGGGCTTGTAATAATTTATTGTTGTTTTTATTTTCTTTTGTGGGGTGTGATAATTTATGCTAGGCTAAGTTTAAAAAAAAAGAAAAAATAAAAAAATAAATTTTGTTCCTAATTTCAAAAACCAAAACTTTTCTCCCATTCAAAAACCAAATTTTACTTGCTCCCATTTTGACAACCAAATTTTTTCTAAAATATCCCATTAAAACCAAACTTGCCAAAAAAAAAATGTCTCCCACCAAAACCAAATTTTTCCCAAAAATCCAAACCCTTTAAAAACCAAATTCTGAGCTTTGTAACATAGTTACTTAGCTTTTGAGCCAATCATGTCTGGATTTTGGTCTGCTTCTGGGGATGGAAATAAAACTCTTAGAGAACTTGCTTATGGGCATATGCCACGTTATGAACCTTCCACGGACCATGATGTCAATAGTCATAGGAATTATTATGGACATTTTCAAAGTCCCGAGCCGCAATACATGAACCCTAATGACTATTCATACATGCATCATTCGTCGCAACGTTAAAATGAACATTTTGCTAGTGCCTCACTCACACAATCATCACTTATGGATCAAATAGAAGCTCGAATCACCGCTTTAGAAATGCAATCACATGAGGAATTTGTCACATCTAATTTTCTTAGGCAACCTGAAATCTATGCATGTCCCGCATGTGGTAGTTTAGACCACCCTGTTGAGAATTGTCATATTTTGCATAATTTTAGGCAATGTAGAGAAAATCCAATGTATGAAATGCCCATAAATTGTGAGAATGATAGTCATTGGGACCATAATCAATCCTTCGAGGGTTGCGATCAATATTTTGTAGACCCTAATGACCATGCACACATGTACCATTCACCACAATTTGAACATGAAGAATTTTGTACTCCCATGAATTTAGACTCCACCACAGAAGCTTTAAGACTCTGTAAGCAAGACTATGATAGATCTACAACACAAATTCATGCACATTTAGATCAGATTTTGCTTCACCGACAAAAGGAGGAAATTCATGAGGAAATGTATGTTGTCCCTAATGAAGTATCTAGTCCCATTCATGTAAATAATGTTGAATATGAACCTAATTTAGAGGAACATGAATCGACTAATGACACCACCACTGTTAATGAGGACCAATATGCATGCTACCATGATGATGATTATGATGATTATGATGATATGTTAGAAGAACATGAAAATATTGTGGAACCTGTTGGTTCAATAACATATGGCTTCTCGCCCTCGACCTTCATGAATGTTGTTTTTTCTAATACTCATTGTAATGCATATGATTTTGATATTGACATGGGATTCGTACAATTATTCTGTGAAGATGAACATGACATAGGAATAGTTGAATCTTCTGTAGACACTAATATGCATGAAAATATATTTGATGTGTCTGATTCTCTACCTAGGTCACATTGTGATATTTCTCCTGATTTGCAAATGCATGAGAATGAATCTGTTAATGATGTTGATGACTCTGATTGTGATCTTGCCAATTTGTTTGATGATTGTGAGCATGTTGTGACACTTGTAGAAGACTTAGGAGATGTTGATGTGATTAGTAATGATGTGCCTATCATCCTACATGAGTCACAATCTGATGGCCTTCCACCCAACCTAGATTTGGTTTGTACCAATATTGTAAAACCAATTTTTCTGAAAATTCCTAACCTAGGTTTGGAACTGTGTGCTTCCCAAGTCCTCTTGGACTATTTTTCATCCAAATATAATACATTTGAGGAACCACAGTTGGAATTAGCATGTTTGCCCGTCCCTAGCACAGTTCATTTCGAGCTAGACCTTTTGCATGATGAACCCCCGAAACTGCGCGATTTTGTTTTCAAAATTATATCTTCTGTAAAATCCAGGTTTGGGGGTAGCTCATTTTGTTTCACAGTTTCACTTGCGTTTCTTTCCTATTATTATTTGAAGCTGTTGAAACCTCTACACTTTGTCTTTTGGGTTGATCCTCAACTCTTTAGACTTTTGGTGTATGGTGAATTTTTTTGTATATAATCCAGTAGCTAAAATTTCTTAAAAAACCCTTTTGTTCCTTTTGTATATATTTTTCTAATCCAATATGATCTCGGCTAAAATATGATGGATTTTTGCCTTGAATAACGGAGTTTTAATTCTGCTTTCGCCGAAATCGGGTATTCTCTCTCCTTTTACTCTACTCAGCATGTCCCTTTCCATATGTTGCATTTTAATTCTTTCCATTTTTTGAAACATTGAGGACAATGTTTAGTTTAGGTTTGGGGGTATAGAGTAGATACCATGATAATATGCTATAATTGAAAACGAACTCCTTCTTCTTTTTGAAAAAAAAAAAAAATTAAAAAATGAAAAATCATAAAAAAATGGAGCTCATTTACCTTGAAATGTTGACTCTTGTGCAAATATGTATTTTTATTAGGAGTCTTAGTCTAGATATTTAGGCACCCTGATTCTAGCACAATTCACATAGTGATAAGAAATTTGCACGCGCACGATCTACCAATACATGTATGGCCTCGATCTTCAAGGTGTTGGATAGGAAGTTACGATTGCCAATCACTTTAGAATACTGAACGAAACTTGACTAGCTTGTTCTTTGGTTGGTTGGGATAGAAGATGGAGGTTACATTAAGAAAGACAACCATCGAATTTAACTGGGTGCATCAAAAAGGGCTACCTCTTGCAAAGTGTCATGTAATCTTTTGTTTCTTTATTGTTATGTATCAAAAGTGTTTCCTTAAAAAAAAAAAAACGATGTATATATTCAGAAAAAAAATATATCAGAAAAATACCAAAAAAAAAAAATCAAGTATTTATCAATTCCATCATCTCTTGTTCCAAAAAAATAAAAAGAGATTTGTCAATGTAAATAAGAGTCATGTAAATAGTCATCTTTTGTTGTTTCGTTGTAATAAGCAAGGAGGGTGTATGCCATTGATGTACAACGCGAGAAATTGTGAAATACCTCCAACTCATTCACAATTCTCGTAAAGTCCGGACAGCTAGCTAGATTTCGACCTCAGTTCTTAGCCTGAGAAACTATCTCTTGGTGATTAGTAGTCATGACTTCAGATCTTTCTTTACACATGTGTAGATACACTTTACACTCTTATCACATGTCTTTTTTTGTTATCAGTGCTAGGATTGTGCCTTCGATAGCTAGATTGACATCTCCATTTTGCTGTGAGCTTAAACTGTTTTGCACATGTCACGTTTGATGGAATATGAGCTTATATTTTGTCCTTAGGTTTTGTAGGCACACCTCTGGTAAACCTTCACGAGACTTCAACTCGTCCACTAGGGACACTTAGTGGTTTAAAAGGCTTAGTGCATACGCTAAATGCATTCGAGAGACCAGCGACAGTGGTATAGGTAGGATTTCCTTAGTTTGTTTTTACTTGAGGACAAGTAAAATTCAGGTTTGGGGGTATTTGATGAGTGCCAAATATTGTATATATTTATCCCTTTTTGTTGGCATTTTAACTCATCTTTTGCGCATTAATTCTACATTTTATCCCATATTCTGTATTTTCATTGTTTTCAAGAATAAATATTTTTCTTACTTAATTTTGCATTTTTAGGTAATAAATAAAGTCTGGATGACTTGCGGAGCGGAAAAGAGCAGAAAAGTAGTGAAAAGCCGGGAGAAATCACGCAAGGAAGCCGCGAAGAATGGTGCGCACAACCTCATTTTCTACACACAAAAACGCCTCCGTTCTCAGCCATCAGATCAGTTCTCAGAAGCATCTGATGGTCGCTCCTTCATAGAGCATCAAAATCTGAAGTCTCTGCCAAGCACCACAGCGCTGAAATTCCAAGCCTTCAGATTAGATGGTAGTTGAATCCAACGGTTGCTCCCTTGCTGTTCATCAAAGTTTGATATCTCCGCCTTACACTACAGCACCTAACCCCATCTGGAGCCGTCAGCTTCGTTGTATCACCTAATCCAACGGTCGCTCAGAGCTTGTTTACATCGTGCCGTTCGATTCAATTAGTAACTGATTATCCAACGGATCTCCTCGCTGCGCATCAACTTCAGATGATCCCGCCTCACACCCTAGCGACCGAACACCTACACCCTAAACAAACGCATCCCTTCTCCCAAAATCAACTGAGCTCCTTCTTCCCCGACATTTGCAGAGCCACCTCTCTGCCACCACCTTCCCCGACCATGTCCTGCCACCACCAGAACACCACCTCTGCCACTGCCGCTTCATCACCAAACACCATAGCCACCCTACATCAAAGACATCGAAACCCATCCATCCTATTAGCCTATTTCGCTAGTTTCACAAACCCTCTCAAATTTAGGGTTTTGAAATTAGGGAAATAGAGTTATAGGCATGACAGAGATGGAAGAAGAAGCAATAGAAGCATGGGAAGAGCAGGAGGAACAAGAAGAGAGCATGGGTCGTCGACGTGGGTGAAGAATTTTAGGTAAACCCTAACCCTAGTTTTCTCGGTTTTGGGAATTAGGGTTCGTCATTCCTTTTTTGTATAAATTGAGGGCTGGGTATTACTGTTGAGGTGTTCTTGGTTAGCCGAGATACCCCCTAATTGGGTTAATTCCAATGTCAATTTTACTGTTGATGATTCTGATGATTCTGAGTGTGAACTTGCTAATTTGATTGATGATTGTGAGCATGATGTGACATGTGTAGATGATTTAGGAGATTTTGATTTGATTAATAATGATGTGCCTATCGTCCTACATAAGTCACAATCTGATGGCCTTCCACCCAACCTAGATTTGGTTTGTACCCATATTGACAAACCGACTTTTCTGAGAGTCCCCAACCTAGGTTTGGAACTGTGTGCTTCCCAAGTCCTCTTGGACTATTTTGCTTCTAAGTATAATACATCTGAGGAACCACAGTTGGAAATTGCATGTTTGCCCGTCCATAGCACAGTTCACTTTGAGTTAGATCTTGTGCATGATGAACCCCCAAAACTGCGCGATTTTGTTTTCAAAATTGTATCTTCTGTAAAATCCAGGTTTGGGGGTAGCTCATTTGGTTTCACAGCTTCACGTGCTTTTCTTTCATGTGTGAAGTTGTTGAAACCGCTACACTTTGTCTTTTGGGTTGATCCTCAACTCTTTAGATTGTTAGTGTATGGTGAATATTTTTGTAAATAATCCAGTAGATAAAATTTTAAAAACCCTTTTGTTCTTTTTGTATATATTTTGCTTATCCAATATGATCTCGGCTGAAATATGTTGGATTTTTGCCTTGAATAACGGAGTTTTAATTCTGCTTTCGCCGAAATCGGGTATTCTCTCTCCTTTTACTCTACTCAGCATGTCCCTTTCCATATGTTGCATTTTAATTCTTTCCATATTTTGAAACATTGAGGACAATGTTTAGTTTAGGTTTGGGGGTATAGAGTAGATACCATGATAATTTGCTATAATTGAAAACGAACTCCTTCTTCTTTTTGAAAAAATTGAAAAATTCCAAAAAAATTAAAAAATCAAAATTCAAAAAAATTAAAAAATGAAAAATCATAAAAAATGGAGCTCATTTACCTTGAAATGTTGACTCTTGTGCAAATATGTATTTTTATTAGGAGTCTTAGTCTAGATATTTAGGCACCCTGATTCTAGCACAATTCACATAGTGATAAGAAATTTGCACGCGCACGATCTATCAATACATGTATGGCCTCGATCTTCAAGGTGTTTGATATGAAGTTACGATTGCCAATCACTTTAGAATACTGAACGAAACTTGACTAGCTTGTTCTTTGGTTGGTTGGGATAGAAGGTGGAGGTTACATTAAGAAAGACAACCATCGAATTTAACTGGGTGCATCAAAAAGGGCTACCTCTTGCAAAGTGTCATGTAATCTTTTGTTTCCTTTTGTAATTATATCAAAAGTGTTTCCTTCTTCCAAAAAAAAAAAAAAAAAAAAAAAAAAAAAAAAAAAAAAAAAAAAAAAAAAAAAAAAAAAAAAAAAAAAAAAAAAAAAAAAAAAAAAAAAAAAAAAAAAAAAAAAAAAAAAAAAAAAAAAAAAAAAAAATTCAAGTATTTATCAATTCCATCATCTCTTGTTCCAAAAATAAAAGAGAATAGTCAATGTAAATAAGAGTCATGTAAATAGTCATCTTTTGTTGTTTCATTGTAATAAGCAAGGAGGGTGTATGCCATTGATGTACAACGCGAGCAATTGTGAAATACCTCCAACTCATTCACAATTCTCGTAAAGTCCGGACAGCTAGCTAGATTTCGACCTTGGTTCTTAGCCTGAGAAACTATCTCTTGGTGATTAGTAGTCATAACTTCAGATCTTTCTTTACACATGTGTAGATACACTTTACACTCTTATCACATGTCTTTTTTTGTTATCAGTGCTAGGATTGTGCCTTTGATAGCTAGATTGACATCTCCATTTTGCTATGAGCTTAAACTGTTTTGCACATGTCACATTTGATGGAATCTGAGCTCATATTTTGTCCTTAGGTTTTGTAGGCACACCTCTGGTAAACCTTCACGAGACTTCAACTCGTCCACTAGGGACACTTAGTGGTTTAAAAGGCTTAGTGCATACGCTAAATGCATTCGAGAGACCAGCGACAGTGGTATAGGTAGGATTTCCTTAGTTTGTTTTTACTTGAGGACAAGTAAAATTCAGGTTTGGGGGTATTTGATGAGTGCCAAATATTGTATATATTTATCCCTTTTTGTTGGCATTTAACTCATCTTTTGCGCATTAATTCTACATTTTATCCCATATTCTGTATTTTCATTGTTTTCAAGAATAAATAATTTTCTTAATTAATTTTGCATTTTTAGGTACTAAATAAATCCTGGTTATCTCACGGAGCGAAAAGAGCAAAGGAACGGCAAAGACTCTCGATAGGAGGAAGCGAAGAATGATGTTTGCAAGAGCCGGATCAACTAGAAGTGGGCTTGAAGAAGGAAGAATTGTTCTTAAAGAATATATGGGCTTGGAATACCCAAGGCCCAAAACCCTTACCCAAATCCATTTCCATTATCCATACCCATTTCCATGAGAGCCGTCAGATCGGATCCATCTTGTCATCCAACGGTCGCCTCATCATTGTGCATCAAAATCCGAAGCTCCTGTCAAACACTATAGTACCTAACTCCATCTGAAGCCGTCAGTTTTGTTGTGTCTCATCATCCAACGGTCGTTCCTATCGCACTGTTGGATCATTCCATCACCTTTTCATCTTACGCTTTCGCTTCGCTGACCATCAACCTTTGATACATCCGCCTCACACCCTAGCATCAGAAACCTATACCCCTAACCAAACAAACCCTTCTTCTCCATCGGGTTCTTCTTCCCAAATCAATTTTCCCCAAAACCAGCTCCTCCTTCCACCCGACCATGGCAGCCTGCAACTGCTGCTCCTCGAGCTTCACTACACCCCTCTCCGACTCTACCAAAACCCGTACGCACCACAGTTTTCTCTCCCTAGCCTAGTCGTTTCCCCAAACCCACATCTCTCTGACCTAGGTGTGGAGTTGATGAAACAACTCGAGCTAGGGTTGCAATACATCAATTGGAGCAGGAAGAGCATCAGAGGGACATCAAGGAGCATGGGTCGAGCAGAATTCACACATGGGTGAGAGAATTTGATTTTCCCCAAATCAATTTAGGGTTTTCAAAATCAGGGTTTTTAGAAATTAGGAATTTGATGTAAGCTATAAATAGAAACTGATGTAGGATGTTAAAGGGGTTCTTGGGTCATCCTAGTTCCCCCTAATTGGGTTAATTTGATTTTTCAATTTCAATTTCAATTATACTGTCATCACTTGTTCTTCACTGTTAAACCATGTTGTGTATGTTAATGTTCTTGTAATTCCCCTGTTTGACTCACATGTTCTTGTTTTGAGTCTTAATGCTTGACAAACATGAAAACTCCTGACTCCAGCATGTTCTAGCTCTCTTGCTAGGGACTTGATGAAGCCCTAGCCCTGTTGTGTAGTTATTCTTGAATGATTAAGCAAGTTTGAATGAACTTAGTTTAGTGACAGATCACTTTCACAATGTATGCCAAGTATACTTTGTAGTTAGGTTCATGAGCTGTTGATAAGCTGCAACTTAAGCTGAATTCATATGTCTTTTGACTAATTGTACCTTAGAAAGACAGTTAGTACTTTGGAAAGAATACCATAGTTGTGTTTAACATGTCTATAGGAGAATGCATAGCTTAAGCTAGGGTGAATTCAATCCCCTAGTTCTCACTCATTCCCCACTGTTCTTCATTCCCATCCACAGTTTCTCTCCCATGTTATGTTTTAGTAAGTTTTAGCTCCTATCATATTTGCATTTTACTTATTGTTTTACTTCAACACAACAATCTCACTCCATCTTCAATGCTCACTGTTTTGTAAATGCTTCTGTTTAGTGTCAAGTAAATGCTTCTGTTTTGTAACTGCTCACTGTTTGTTTCCCCTCATGCTCACTGTGGTATCTTAACATCACAATCTTTACTTGTTTCACACACTGCCACAATCTTCTTATTTCACCATTTCCACCTCACTGTTCACTGCCCCTAGGAACAAGTTAGCAAAGGAAGCAAGAAACCAAAAATAGCAAATAAGCCCACCTTGTCCCTGTGGAACTGACCTGTGCTTTCCCTGTGTTGCTTGCCGACACTGTGCACTTGCAGTTAGAATTTTTAGGATCATTTCTAGTCCTACCATAACCATGCAGTTTGCGAAACATGCGAACTTTGTACAGTAAGTTAATTCTTATTTGTACGTAGGTTCGGTTCGTTATTGGTTAATTGGTTGCCAACTAACCGAACTCTGAACACTAAGTTGTATCTAATTTTTTACGTACTTGTTAATTTGTTACCAAACAACCGAACAAAATACTGGAATCCTAGAAATTTCCATTACTGGAGAGTTCGGTAACCAGCGTGTGGGGAGAAAGTAACTGGTAGGCTTGGAAAAGGTCCTAAAAATTATCCCCGGCCAAAAACTTGGTGGGCCCGGAGAAGTGTATAAAATTAAGCGCAATAAAAACGGGGGCCTACAGTAATACCGCAAGTGCACGGTCGTCAGTTGTAGCTCGTGCAAGTACGGGTCGATCCACAGAGATCGGGAGTGTTTGTAGTGTTTAGCTAATTGGGTTCCTAAATTGCTATTGTTGGGCTTTGATTCTCCTTTGAGTAAATTGGGTCTAATGGGTTTGTTTTTAACAATGAAATGAACTGAGCTTGGGCTCAGTTGGTCTTGAAGTGCACTAGGCTTTGGGCCTTTGAATGATGAATTGTAAACTTGGGCTTTGGTTTCAGTCAAGGATCTGGGCCTTTGGGCCTTTGAGGAACTGAACTCCAGTTTTGATTTAGCTAGGCCTTTGGGCTTACCTTAACCCAAACTGTGGTTGGGCCTTTGGTTGTGAACTAAACCTTGGGCTTTGGTTAAGTTCAGTGAACTGAACTTGGGCTCAGTGTTGAAGTGAGCTTTGGGCTCAGTTGGCTTTAGCCTTATTCCTAAGAATGAACTGTGAGCTTTGGGGAGGAAGCAGCAGCAGCACAAGTGCTGCACAGCAGCTGCACAAGTGCTGCACAGCAGCTGCACAAGTGCTGCACAGCAGCTGCACAAGCAGTGCAAGTAGTAGCAGCAGGGGAAGGAAACAATGCAATGCAGCAGTGCAATGCAGCAGGGCAAGTGCAAGAGAGACAGCTACAGGGCAAAAGTAACAGCAACAGCAGCTGCAGCAGCAGTGTAGCAGACAGCTGCAAGGGAAGTGGAGTGGCAGCAACACAAGGCAAAGAAGAGAAAGCAGCAGCAGCTTGGCAGAGAAAACACCAACAGCAGCAGCAACAGAGAAAAAAGAGATGCAATCAACAGGGCAAAACAAGGCAATGAAATAAAGAAAATAGCAAACAAAATAAACATGGAAGCAACATAGGGCAACACAGGGCAACACAGGGCAAAAACAAAGAACAAAGCAAGTGAACCAAGGCCTAAGGCCAAGGGCAAGGATGATAGTGAAACTAACAGAGCAAGGCTAAGGCAAGAATACATGCAAACAAAAATGGAATGGCAAGATAATCAGCTTGCTATGAGCACTGATTTCTTCCATTGCACAATCAGCACATTGCATCCTAAGCATGCAAAAGGAATGGCAAGATAATCAGCTTGCTATGAGCACTGATTTCATCCATTACTCAATCAGTTCAATGCTTCAAAGGTAACTAGCCTAGCATTCCATCAAACTAACAGCAAATTAAACATAACAGTTGAGCTAGACATGGCACTAACATGACAAATTAAAATTAAACAGGAACACATTAAACAGGAAATTAAAACATGAAATTAACAAGAACATAACAAACATTTGAACTACTAAACAGAGAATTAAAATTGCCAAACAAGAACCCTAAAAATTAACAGTGCAATTAAAATTGGAACCAAAAAAATGAAATTAAACCTAATTGGTAACTTGGCTAGTCCAAGAACACCCCTAACAGTAGCAACAACATCCATATTTATAGTTTACAACAAACCCTAAATTTTCGAAACCCTAAATTGAAATTAGGGTTTTCTCAAATTCCCAAAATTACTCACTGATTTCTGTTGATTTGCGTCTAACCCACGCTTTATCTTCTTCTTCTGCTCCTGTCTCTTCAAGTTTTGTCCCCTCTTTCGATTGTGTAACCCTAGCTTCTCACTGTTCTAGCTTGTAGCACCTAGTTTGATGCTAAAAACGAGGCAAGGGAGAAACTTGGGATGGGGTGGTGATGTACGGTGTGGTGTGGTGGCTGTTGCGAAAAGGAAGAGAGGCAGGAGATCGAGTTGCAGAGCTCTGCAACTGTCAGGTGAAGGAGAAGGAAAAGAAAGAGAAGGGAAGAGGAAGAATGAGGTTGGTTCGATAGTTTTAGGGTATGGGATGTTCTGGTGTGAGGCGGGTCCATCAAGAGGTGATGTTTCGTGAGATGGGCCGTGGGATGTGAAGCTGGTAGGTGGATCGGATGGTTCCTCCTGAAGAGGCTGGTAGCGACCGTCAGATTTTTTGATACAACGAAGTTAACGGCTCTAGATGGGGTTAGGTGTTGTAGTGTTAAGCGGAAGTATCGGGATTTGATGAGCAGCAAGGGAGCGACCGTTGGATTCAACTACCATCTAATCTGAAGGCTTGGAATTTCAGCGCTGTGGTGCTTGGCAGAGACTTCAGATTTTGATGCTCTATAAAGGAGCGACCATCGGATGCTTCTGAGAACTGATCTGATGGCTGAGAACGGAGGCGTTTTTGTGTGTAGAAAATGAGGTTGTGCGCACCATTCTTCGCGGCTTCCTTGCGTGATTTCTCCCGGCTTTTCACTACTTTTCTGCTCTTTTCCGCTCCGCAAGTCATCCAGACTTTATTTATTACCTAAAAATGCAAAATTAAGTAAGAAAAATATTTATTCTTGAAAACAATGAAAATACAGAATATGGGATAAAATGTAGAATTAATGATCAAAAGATGAGTTAAATGCCAACAAAAAGGGATAAATATATACAATATTTGGCACTCATCAAATACCCCCAAACCTGAATTTTACTTGTCCTCAAGTAAAAACAAACTAAGGAAATCCTACCTATACCACTGTCGCTGGTTTCTCGAATGCATTTAGCGTATGCACTAAGCCTTTTAAACCACTAAGTGTCCCTAGTGGACGAGTTGAAGTCTCGTGAAGGTTTACCAGAGGTGTGCCTACAAAACCTAAGGACAAAATATGAGCTCAGATTCCATCAAATGTGACATGTGCAAAACAGTTAAGCTCACAGCAAAATGGAGATGTCAATCTAGCTATCAAAGGCACAATCCTAGCACTGATAACAAAAAAAGACATGTGATAAGAGTGTAAAGTGTATCTACACATGTGTAAAGAAAGATCTGAAGTTATGACTACTAATCACCAAGAGATAGTTTCTCAGGCTAAGAACCAAGGTCGAAATCTAGCTAGCTGTCCGGACTTTACGAGAATTGTGAATGAGTTGGAGGTATTTCACAATTGCTCGCGTTGTACATCAATGGCATACACCCTCCTTGCTTATTACAATGAAACAACAAAAGATGACTATTTACATGACTCTTATTTACATTTACTACTCTCTTTTTATTTTTGGAACAAGAGAGGATGGAATTGATAAATACTTGATTTTTTTTTTTTTTTTTTTTTTTTTTTTTTTTTTTTTTTTTTTTTTTTTTTTTTTTTTTTTTTTTTTTTTTTTTTTTTTTTTTTTTTTTTTTTTTTTTTTTTTTTTTTTTTTTTTTTTTTTTTTTTTTGAACAAGGAAACACTTTTGATACATATACAAAAGGAAACAAAAGATTACATGACACTTTGCAAGAGGTAGCCCTTTTTGATGCACCCAGTTAAATTCGATGGTTGTCTTTCTTAATGTAACCTCCACCTTCTATCCCAACCAACCAAAGAACAAGCTAGTCAAGTTTCGTTCAGTATTCTAAAGTGATTGGCAATCGTAACTTCCTATCCAACACCTTGAAGATCGAGGCCATACATGTATTGGTAGATCGTGCGCGTGCAAATTTCTTATCACTATGTGAATTGTGCTAGAATCAGGGTGCCTAAATATCTAGACTAAGACTCCTAATAAAAATACATATTTGCACAAGAGTCAACATTTCAAGGTAAATGAGCTCCATTTTTTATGATTTTTTTTTTAATTTTTTACTTTTTTTTTGAATTTTGATTTTTCAATTTTTTTTGGAATTTTTCAATTTTTTCAAAAAGAAGGAGTTCGTTTTCAATTATGGCAAATTATCAAAGTATCTACTCTATACCCCCAAACCTAAACTAAAAATTGTCCTCAATGTTTCAAAATATGGAAAGAATTAAAATGCAACATATGGAAAGGGACATGCTGAGTAGAGTAAAAGGAGAGAGAATACCCGATTTCGGCGAAAGCAGAATTAAAACTCCGTTATTCAAGGCAAAAATCCAACATATTTCAGCCGAGATCATATTGGATTAGCAAAATATATACAAAAGGAACAAAAGTTTTTAAAATTTATCTACTTGATTATATACAAAAAAATTCACCATACACCAAAAGTCTAAAGAGTTGAGGATCAACCCAAAAGAAAAAGTGTAGAGACATAGAAAGTTTCAAAACACTAAAATTGAACTTAAATGGGAGTGAGAGTGAAAAACCGAATGAATCACCCCTAAACCTAAATTGTTCAACAGGTTTACTTTTAAGCACAAAATCTAACAATTTTAGGGGTTCAGGATTTAAAAGGTCTAACTCATAATGGACTGTTTTCGGGATGGGCAAAGAAATGCATTCCAACTGTGGCTCTTTAAAAGTGTTATATTTTGAAGCAAAATAGTCCAAGAGGACTTGGGAAGCACACAGTTCCAATCCTAGATTAGGAATTTTCAGAAAAATTGGTTTTACAATATTGGTACAAACCAAATCTAGGTTGGGTGGAAGGCCACCAGATTGTGACTTAGGTAGAAGAATAGGCATATCATTATCAATCAAATCAAAATCTTCTAAATCATCTACACATGTCACATCATGCTCACAATCATCAATCAAATTGGCAAGATCACAATCAGAATCATCATCGTGTATCGGCACATCAGGGGAAACATCACATGGAATACTAGAAGAAATATCATGCATTAAGGTCGGGGCAGAGAAGCCTAATGTATTTGAACCCAAAGGTTCCATAACATTTTCAGTATAGACATGTTCTTCTAACATAACATCATAATCATCATCATCATCATGATAGGAATTTTGCAATCTAGGATAATTTTCAATCCTAAGGTCGGAGCTATTACAAGAATAAAACTCTAATTCATGGGGGTGACTCATATCATGTGGTGTTGTTCCTGTTTCCCTAACGGATTCCCATTGATGGGTTTTCTCTGCAATCTCGGCTAAAAAATTCCATGCATCATCCACAGATTTATCAATAAACTCACCATTACACATAGACTCAACCATGGTTCGAGATTTAAAGTCTAGTCCCTCATAGAGGATGACGACAAGTCTCCACTTCTCAATTCCATGGTGCGGACATTCACTCAACAAATCATTAAAACGTTCAAAATAGTGAAAAACAGTTTCCTCATCCAATTGAACAAAACAATTGATACTTTGACGAATAACGATGGTCCTATGATGTGGAAAGAATTTTTCGAAAAAAAGATCTGTGAGTTGGTCCCAAGTGTTAATTGATTGTGGTCTCAAACCGTAAAACCATGTTTTGGCCCTTTCCTTTAAAGAAAATGTAAACAAACGCAATTTCAGAGAGTCTTCGGACATATGATCAGGTTGCATAGTCCGACAAATTTGTTCAAACTCTCTTACATGAGTATAGGGGTTCTCAGAATCGAACCCTCGAAATATAGGAAGTATTTGTATCATGCTTGCATTTATTTTAAAAGGGTTATTGGTTTGAGGTAATACAATACATGATAATGGAATTTTTATTGACGGATACATGTATTCATGGAGAGCATGAGGTTGGCCCATTTTGAAAAGACACAACGCCCACTATTTGGTTTTAATGGGTTTTCAAAAATTTGGTTTTTGATGGGTTTGGATTTTTTGGGAAAAATTTGGTTTTGGTGGGATATAAAAGAAATTTGGTTTAAAATTGGGAGCAAAAGAAAATTTTGGTTTTTTTTTTTTTTCTTTTTTTTTTTTT